>NW_027331305.1:0-157194 GCF_022965805.1 Primulina eburnea
TATTAGACCGAGGAAAGACGAGAAAAGACGCAAATTATGTGTGATGTGTGCCATTTGCGCACATGCGCGACGTGATGCGCGAGGCATGTGCGGAATGGGCAGAAGACCCCGCGCATATGCGCGGCGTGAGGGCGCGCATATGCGCGAGGTGTCCAGTAGCAAAAGTTAAGGTCCAGAGGACCTCGCGCATATGCACCGAGTTAAGCCGCGCATATGCGCGAGAACTGCCGAGATACACGCGCCGAGACTTTGTGTCTCGCGCATATGCGCCGATGGTGGTCGCGCATATGCGCGAGACGTGCAGTATGAATATTAGGCCACGTTGCTTGGATATGCATGATGTAAATATATATATATATATATATATATATATATATATATATATATATTATATATATATATACATACAAACTTAAGTATTATTCAGAAGAAAGAAAAGAACGAGAGACGGCTCAAGTTCTGATTTTGAATTGCGAACGATCCGCCCCTTTGAATTGAAATCTAAGCACAGCACCGAGTCCCTAGCAACGACAGCTTCAACAGGACGTAAGTTTTGTTACTTTTAGATACGATTTGAAATTATGATATTGTCAGAAATCGAATATAATCATATGTGGTGTTTCTGATATAGTAGACATCATATAATTGAAGTCAGATCGAAGAACAGACTGTGTATATAATTGTTATGATTTTCTGAGTTGATATGACTGAGATTGTACCAATTTGAGATTATGATCTATTATCGTTGGGGTTATGAGTTGTATTGATACTGATTATGACCCGTGATAGTATGTCTGTGATGTTGAGATTGACGGGGTTATCAAGACTGATATTATTAACCGTTGAAACATCAGCAAATTGACATTTGATTAGATTCAGTATTGATTGAGATTGTATCATCATATCGTTGACATTAATCAGATTATGTTTTGATTCGAGTATTGATCAGAACAAGTATTGAATTGAGTTGTATTTTGACACAGTCTATTCGATATTTTCATTCCAGATTTGATATGGACAGATTTGACTTCGATGCTTTGACTTCCTCAGATCGAGAAGACAAAGGTATAAGTCATGTAGTATTGGGAGATCGACTCAAGTAGGATATACTTGAGTTTCCCTAAATCACATACTTACTGTTATTATACGTATTGATTTAATTTGATATGCTTGTTCTATGGATTTATAGGAAGCATGTATTAGACGAGATTAGATGAGTGATCTTGTGACAGAAGTGCCCTGATAGTGGCACATTGCACGATGTCACAAGATAGTGAATTGGTGAAAGTGCCAAAGTCTATCACGTATAAGTCAATTGACGATTGGCTATCGATGTGGATAGAATTGGAGTTTCTTCTATTACTGGTGATCGATACCATATCGATGTGTATAGAATTGGAGTTTCTTCCATTACTGGTGATCGATATGGAATGCCAACGTCTGGAAACCGGGATCCCTAGACTAGGAATGAGTCTAGTCTTAGATGTGGAGTCACGAGTCTGGTTGATAGTTTTATATATATATGTTCTTAGGAACTGATATAGTATTATTAGTTCGTGTTCCCGAGTGTGTGTACATGTGCAGAGTATGATTTATAGTTTGATATTGATCATGTTTCTGATTTTGATACATGTTATGAATATGCTTCATGTTTTTATATTTTATATGAAATGCATGTTTCGTTGATTTATACTGGGAATAAATTCTCACCAGAGTTTCCGGCTGTTGTCTTATTTTTATGTGTGCATGACAACGGGTGGGACATTCAGGGTCAAGAAGAGAACGTGACAGGACTAGATAGCGTGGAGATCCGGGCTCAGAAGTAAATTAGGATTCAGCACTTGATATATAGTCATTGAACCCTAGTCGGACCAGAATGTATTTAGTACCGGACTTGTACCTTTATATTTAATATGTATTTCGGATTGATTTACATTACGTTTCCGCAATGTATAAAATAAAAAAAATTTAGACCATGTTATTATAATTGATTAATTAATCCCAAATATGATTAAGAATCGAATTAGCGTCTGGGTCCCCACAAAACTTGAACCATAGCTTAATCACACCTAACCACACATAACCATACCTTATGCAACCCCCAAATCAAGTTGTTTATATCACTCGTAATAGTCTAGGAGTCTACTGAAAATTTTTGCACTCTTTTTCGAAAACCCTAACTTGAACAAACCATGAGTCCCATCGATCCTAGCCTTTAACCGCCAAGTCCAGACCCTATGTGACAAACATAAAAATTATACATTAATAAATATTTTAATAATATAAATTTATAGTTTTTGTTTTATTAAATGTTTAAATATTATTGTTTTATATAAATTGTATAAAAATAAATTGTTGTGTAATTATAAGTTTTACTATTTTTTATAGTTTGATAAAACAAGAGTAACATTGGTGTTGCAAATGGGATTAAGATGATTCATGGACCTATAGAAAATGATAATATCTACACTATTGGTGACAAATGTATGAGATAAAATATCTCAAAATTGAGATCAAATTAAACAACAAATAAAGTTACCAAAGGAGAGCAGCTTTACCATGCTCTAATATTTTTTTCCATATCTATCAAATTACTTGGTCAAATATTGAAAAAAAAATACCACAATTCAAAAAAACTCAATTATCTACGTGTTTTGTTTATGTAGAAAAAAAATTCGGATGGGAATATTAGAAAAGTGATGTGTATGTTGACATAATTTCTTGGAACACCAATGAAGACTTATGTGTAAAAAAATAATATTTTATTTGTAGTTGTCTCCCAAAATTTGTCTATAAATAGGGGTGAATTGTAATGTATGAGATATCCCTCATTTTATGAACAAACCTTTGAGTTCATAATATTTTTCTCTTTGTTTTTCTTTTATTTCTTCATTTAAATATAATTACCATGTTAATTTAATATTCAAAGTTTTACACTTTGAATAATGAGTAGCTAACTTCCCAAAGTTGAGATGAAAAGGTGAAACTCTTGACATGATATAAGGTTATTAAAAGGTAAAAATCTATTTTTTTATATTATTTAATCATTATTTATTGTTTATGTTTATTTATTTCTTTAAGCATTATTATACCCTACTTATAAGTGATGTCTTAATTTATTGTTGCTATATGTTACACTAATTATTGGAACCATTTAAATGTTAGTTGGTATTACCAACCATTTAAAGTGGATGCCTTGATTTATTATATATGAATATATGATAATATTAATTTCTTGGTACCATTTAAATGTATGTTTGGTTTTACCAACCATTTAAAGTGCATGCTTGATTTATTAAATATCAATATATCATAATATTATTTTCTCGGTACCATTTAAATTTTAGTTTAGTTTACCAACTATTTAAAGTGGCAACCTTGATTTAGTATTTAAAAATAATTTTTAATATATATCTATAATATATATATATATATATATATAAATATATATATATATAGATATCTATATAAATATATATATAGCACAATAAATACCTGATAACATTTATAAGTTTTGGTATATACTTATAAGATAATAAAATATACATAATATAAATATGATTATTTAATAGATTGAAACCATTTTTCAATAATATTCATTAATTTTAACTTATTAAAATACCAAGAGTGGATCATTCCATCTTAACTACTTTAATTAAATTTGAACAATTAATATTCAAACAATTAAAAGAAAAAACAAATAAAAAAACAAAAATACATTGTAGAGGACTTTTAATTACTTAGTTTCTCTGTGGATACGATATCCGGACTCACCGAATTATACTACTTGTGGACAACCTGTTCTTCAGAGTGCAACAATCAAAGTCGCATCACTATGCAACCTTCCTAGAACCCAGACTGAACCCTTAGGACTCTACTATACCAACCCTAGCTATCCTTGCATGCACAACCCTTAAGATCTTACCCTCCAAGCCTCGCGTGACCCAAGCATCGCGTGTCTGCCCTAGCCATTGCATCAACCTTCCCCCGACCCATCTAGAACGACCTACAGCCCTCCTAGTACCCTTTAACAAGTCCCAACAGTAGCCCGCAGCCGCGCCTTCCTAGACACCAAATCGAGCCCTAGTTTCCATAAAAACCCAAGAAAACGTGCAACCTCTTGCCTTCTTCTTTCCAGCCTTTAACGGAAATCTAGGGACCCTTAAACCTACTGAAATTCGTCTCTTTTTATGGATCTAATATGGCATCCCCTTTGTGCATCAATAAACATCAAGAACCATGCAAGAAAAATCATATTTTCCATGTATATGCCCTAAAACAAAATAATGGAAAGAGGACTATATTGTAGAACCCAAACTTAGCACACGCATAACCCATATTTATTTAATTATTAAATCATTTAATTAATATTAAAAATGAGTTTTAAGCCATGCACGATTTATGTGAATGCATTATTTTAAATTTTTGTTTATGTGATGCAAGTTAAAATGTTTTTCGAGTTTAACGTTTCAGGCGATTATTCGAGGCGGGACCGAGGAAAAGAGACCGGTGACGAGTTGGCAAATTTTAAATGTGGTATTTTATTTTATGTTGAAGTTGGGGCATTTTAAATAAATTCTAGAGTTTTAGTATTTTAACAGCCTAATATCTTGATTAGGTGATTTTTATGATGGTAACTTTTAAATATTTGCCACTTGTACATTCTATTTCAAATCTAGAGATATTATTAAAAGTTAGAGGAAGGTTAGGATTTTAATTAGTTGTTAAATTTTTGTTAAGCAAGTTTATTCCCTAATTACTACCTTAACACACACACACACACTTTTACACACACTAAAAATCGCTTGACACACACACACTTTCACAAATCGGATTTTTATTATTTTCAGTGGAGAAAACGGGGTTCTAAGAGGTGAAAGCAGCCGCCCCCTTCCATTCGATTTTCCAGCAAGTTCTCGTTGGTTTTATTGCAAGATTTTAGTACCACAATCGTCCCGGATCGAGCCTCGCACCGTCTCCGCTTCGGTAACGTCGTATCGGTATTTTTAAATATCAAAAGGCACATATAATCTCTCTTTTCTGCTTCGATCATGTCATAGTATGTGTTGTGTTGTTTTTATGCGTAAAATCCACGTATGATGTGTAGTAGTTTGAGCAGAAAATTTATCGATGCGTTTGAAAAAGTTTTTAGATCTGAAATCCCGTTTTTCACTGTATTTTGAGTTACTGCGAATTTTCGGTCAAGATTTTGAGAAAACTTTCAACGTAAAAAATGTAGAACGTTTCGATACCTTCGATTAGATGTAATATCGAAACTTTTGGACGAAAATCGAGCGAGTTATGGAGTTTTTCGTGGGACTGCTCAAGCTGCGACTTTTATGTAAATTGTGTTCTTGAAGTTATTTGTTTCAGGCTTCGTTGGACGTCGCCGGGCTTGTGCTACTGCATTTAGATATGTTACGAGATGTATTTAGGTGTTATTTGGTGGTTCGTTTGGGTCGGGATTGGCTTGGGATGTAATAGAAGTCGTAGGAAGCGAAACGATGCCTAATTACGGGTTCTTGTTGTGTTGGAATTAATTGTTGATGCTTAGGGACGTTTGGGGCGTTTTTACGGGTTTGAATCAATGTAATAACATCCTAGGATGAGTCTCGAGGTGTTGGTTCATGGTCCTTACGCTTGGATTGAAAGGGTGAAAGATTAAGTTAGTGAGTTTTCGTGAATTTGCAAAGACAGAGGGTACCCGGACCCCTTCCCGGACCCCGGCACGGAGTCCGTGTCTTTTTTCCTTCAAAAATACGAATTTCCAGAGCCTACCCCGACCCGTACACGGACCCCTTGTAGGGGTCCGTGTACCCCCTCTTCAAAAAAAAAAAATTTTTTTAGGATTTTCTTCGGGGTTCTATATCATGGCTTAGTACGATGGGTTAAAATTTATTTATGTAAAAATATAGGATTTGTTTTGGGTTTTCATGTCATGGTTTAGTACGATGATTAAACGAGGTCAAGTCCGGAGCGAACTAGAATGTCATTGTAACGCCCCGAAAATTTAAAGGTCCACGCGAACCACATGCATGAAATTATTAAATTCTCTTGTATTTTCATTAAATGTTTTAATTGCATGAATTAATTATGTTTGTGCATATTTGCATGTTTAAAATATATTTTTCTATATGGTGCATTAAAATGTATTTTTAAAAGGTTATTCGAGTTACGATCGAGGAACGGAGAACGAGGGCTGAAAAATAGAAAAATGATTTTATTAAATAATTGTTTTTAATTATTTAAAATATGATTGTGGGTTTTTCTTTTTTGAAAAGAAGGGGTTTTGAGGTGATTTTTATCCGCCGGGACGTAAATTTTATCGGTGTTGGTTTTTCAACAAAATACGAACTTTTTGACAACTCGGCTGTTAAATTCACAAACTTATTTTTACCAAAAATTCAGAAGACACGACCGCGGGTGTGCTTGCATTTTGTACCGCGGGTGCGCTGACTCTACTATACCAACACCGCGGGTGCGGTACTTTTCTGGCACGGGTGCGGTGTCCCTTTGCCACCAAACTCAATTGCAAGTCGCTTCTCCATGTCTGTTCTTCCATTCCCTTATTCATAATACATGATAACTCAAGAGTATCAAACTAAAATCTCGGGCATTACATTTCTCACCCTCTTAGATATGAGTTCGTCCTCGAACTCGCAGACAATCAATCAAAGTATGTAAAAGAAGCAATATAATCAAAATCTAAATAAATACTCACGTCATGGAAATAACTTTGGATATCTCTGTTCATTTCTGATTCTGTCTCCCAATTTGCTTCTTCAATGCCATGACGATTCCACTGGACTTTCACTAGCGGAATAGTCTTCGTTTTAAGCTGTTTTTCTTTCCGATCCAGAATCTGAGTTGGCTGTTCAATATAAATTAACATGTCGCCAAGCTCGGCTTCCTCAGGCTGAATGACATGAGAAGCACCAGGCATATATCTTCGCAGCATCGATACATGGAAGACATCATGTATCTCGGATAAAGAAGGAGGAATGGCAAGTCGATAGGCACAATCACCAATCTTCTCAAGAATCTCGTATGGACCGATGTATCTAGGAGACAACTTTCCACGTTTATCAAATCTGACAACGCCTTTAAATTGAGAAATATTCAAGAACACTCTGTCTCCCTGTTCAAACACTAACGGTCTACGTCTGATGTTCGCATACTTGGCTTGTCTATCCTGCGCCGTCTTCATTCTTTTCTGGATCAGTCTTATTTTCTTAGTCATTTCACGAATCATATCAGGTCCAACTTCTGGTGCCTCAGATACATCATCCCAATAAAGAGGAGATCTGCACTTCTTTCCATATAATGCTTCAAACGGTGCCATCTCAATGCTCGTCTGATAGCTGTTGTTGTACGAGAATTCACAAAGTGGTAGTGAATCTTGCCAACTAGTGCCAAAGTCTAGCACTACAGCTCTCAGCATATACTCTAATGTCTGGATAGTCCGCTTTGAGTTTCCGTCTGTCTGGGGATGATCAGCAGTACTCAGATTCAATGTCGAACCTAGAGCCTGCGGGCAGACTATGCCAAAGGTGTGAAGTGAATCGTGGATCACGATCTGATACGATTGACTTCGGCACACCATGTAATCGAACTACCTCTTGGACATAGATTTCTGCCATCTGATCATATATGTACGTCATTCTGTACGGAATAAATCATGCTGATTTGGTTAATCTGTCAATCACAACCCAAATCGCATCACAGCCTCGGATGATCGTGGTAACTTCGTAATAAAATCCATGGAAATGTGATCTCATTTCCATTCAAGAATTGCTAAGCTCTGAAGTAAACCTCCGGGTTTCTTTCTTTTGGCCTTCACCTGTTGGCAATTCAAACATTTAGATACAAACTCTGCATTGTCTGATTTCATCTTTTTCCACCAAAACTGGGTCTTTAGATCATTGTACATCTTTCTGCCACCAGGATGAATACTGAACCGACTACAGTGCGCTTATGATAAAATCTGTAGTTTCAAATCTGAAACATTTGGCACTAAAAGACGGTTATTCACATACAAAACATGATCATGTACATGATACTCTGAATGATGTCCTTATCTGACCATCTCAATCGACTTCTGAACATTCAGATCATTTTTTCTGTGCTTCTTTAATGCAAACAATCAAATCTGGTTCCACTTGAATTGGAGCAAGTCGCAATGGTTTACTATCTGTATTAAATGCTAATCCAGAAAAAACAGCAATCTTCAATCAAATTCGACACACCTTTCGTCGATAAGGATAAAGAACATACCTTTCGACTCCAGACATCCGCTGTTGCATTAGACTTCTCTGGATAGTACTTGATCTCGCAATCAAAGTCTTTCAGCAGATCAAGCCATCTTCGTTGCCTCATATTCAACTCTGACTGAGAAAACAAATACTTCAAGCTCTTGTGATCAGAATAGATTTTAAACTTCTCGCCGTAGAGATAGTGTCGCCATATCTTCAGTGCAAATACAATAGCCGCCAATTCAAGATCATGAATTGGGTATCGAGTCTCGTGTGGCTTCAACTGTCTCGAGGCATAAGCAATGACATGCACCCGCTGCATCAGAACACATCCTAGCCCTCTGTGAGATGCATCACAATATACAACGAAATCACCAGTACCTGAAGGGATAGTCAATACAGGAGCACTGGTCAGTCGTTTCTTTATGTGGGGACCCGGGCTCTAACTCAATTCTTTTGGAATTTATTGGATCTTTGCTCGAAAATGTGGGTCAAATTTTTTGCTTTTAACATGAACTCAAATGTATAATTAAAGCATAACATGTCTCTATATTAATGAAACAACATAATGTACATACAAGTCTGTCTAGTACAATCATACGCTAGTGTTTAAATACCAACTACAAATATCAGTCGTACAAGTCTAATAAGCAAACACTAGAAATCTTCAACGCCCGAGATCTCCACGCTATCATCAATCTCTCATCTAGCTCGAGACCCAGATCCTGCCCCACCTGTTGCCATGCACACATACAGACACGACAACAGCCGGATAACTCCGGTGAGAACAAATCCCAGTATAAAACATGGTAAGCATGTACAGAAACAATCTAAATCATAAAACATGCTATCATGAACATATTCAAAAGTAATAGATTTCATAATCTATGAAATCAAATCAAAATAAGCATGCAACCCAATTCAGATACACATGCAATTTAAATCAAGTCATATAAATATGCTGTTATGACTGAAAGCAATAAACATGGGTTTCATAGTCTATGAAACCACATTCATAACCACATGCAGTTCTAGTCAAATCATGTCTAGACTCGACTCAATTATATCTCTAGGGATCCCGGGGTGAATAAGACGTCACTGTCTGTCACCTACCCTCCCAATCGGGGTGACGTACGTCTTATTCCTAGACTTCGGTCATATCTGTATCGAATAATCTACAATAGGAGGGTGTCTGCTCCTATGTAACGATACACCGAACGTCTAGAAATCTGACTATCTGTCAAACTTTCCTATCTCAAATGCAATGTATAACAATCTGTAAACAAAGCATGTTCATTTCAAAGGATTTAAATATAAAGTCTATAAACAAATCACAATTATATCAAAAGATAAACAATAATCAAGTATGTGATTTTATTGGGAAACTCAAATGAGATCTGATTTGAGTTATATTTTCCCAGATATCACATGAATTATACCTTTGTCGTCTCGGTCTGACGAAGACGAAGTCTCGAAGTCAAATCTGTCCATATCCAATCTGAAAAGACAATATCGAATACCTAGTATCAATGACTAACTCAATTCACAATCTGTTCTGATCAATACTCAATTCCGTACATAATCTGATCAATATCTGAACACTATCCAATCTGACTCATATCAATGATATCACAATATAATCGAATTCATATCTGAATCTGAACAATCTAATTTAACTGATGTTTCGACGGCATAACAATACTGTCTCGATAACCCCGTCAATCTAAACATCACAGGTATAATATCAAACTTAAGTAATCACATAATCTGAATATCGGTAAATTCAAATCAGTAATACACAATTCTGATATAAAATCTCAGTCAATAATCTTTCAATTCATAAACCATCACAGAAATAGTCTAGTCTGAATCTGACTTCAATTCTATAATGTCTACGGTAGCAGAAACATCATATCTGAATAAATCAATTCTAGCAACATCATATTTCCAAAACATCTCAAACGTAATAAACTTACGTCCTTGTGTAGCTCGTGTCGAGAGGAACACGATACTGCGTTCGGATTCGAATTCTGATGCACGGATGCTTCGAAATCCTCGAAATCTAAAAGGCGTAAGGATTTTCCTCTCCAAAGCTTCGACCCTTTGATGAAATCTGAGAGAAAACACGTGTAACTCTCATATATATACTGCATGCAACCATATAAAACGTGGCATAGCTTTTCTTTTTGCACGTAAGACCGCGGGTGCGTAACTCAATGAGCGCGGTTGCGCCATGCTCTCGGCAGCACTATCCAAAATCAAGAGCATCGACCGCGGGTGCGGTCTTGGTTGCACCGCAGGTGCGGTGTTCTTAGCGCGGGTGCGCTGCGTCTAACATTGCGGGTGCGGTGTGGCTACGGAAATTGCACTTCATTTTCTTCACATGCACCGCGGGTGCGGTCGTGCTGGCACTGCGGGTGCGGTCTTGCAAACTTCTAAATTTCTAATTTTTTGATCTTTGCAACACCTTATAATCTTGTCTTTTCTTCCCTCAATGCATGTCATGCATTCTCATATCTTCCGAGTCTCACGTTAACTAAGATTAATAATCTTGGTTTATCAATTCGATAATTCTCGGGCATTACATTTCTCCCCCTCTTAGATCTGAGTTCGTCCTCGAACTCATAAACAATCAATTTAGAGATATACGAGAAGAAATGTATACTAGAGTTTAAATCAAAACTCAACTCCCTGATCCCCATCTGGAATACGAATTCATGAAGTATGCTATCATAATACTTCTTCAAGTAACTCTGACAAAATCAATCTTGCCATGTTTGTTATACAACATCCGTATAAACCAATCACAGTTCATAACAACCCAATGCCAATAGTGTTATCCGGTCTGTTTATCCCAATCAAGGACATATACCATCTTCAGCTTCAAATACCAATCGTCATCATCCGACGTTGGTTTCTTCAATCTGTTCATTCTGAACTATCTTTATCTTCTTTTGAATTTTCTTCAAACGAAATCTGTAGTATTCACCGTATACTGTCTTGCCTATAACTATCTCATTACCCATCTGATAAGCTGATAGTTACTGTCACGCAGTGATAATAAGTCATATCAATTAGTGCTAACATCCAGCATCACAGTTCTCTGGATATCTTCCAATATCTGGATCATACACTCTGACTGTCTGTCAATCTGTGAATAATCTGCAAAATAAATTATGGTATGGTCTGCCATAATTGCAAACTTAATCACAATCACAATCTGATATAGTCTACTTCTACATTCTAGTCACTCTGACTATGTTCTGACATCAATCTGTGTCATTTGGTTCTGTTTGTACATCATCTTGTACAAACTAATAGATATAGATTGAACAATCTGTCAATCATAATCATATTATATCACAATCTGGAAAATATTTGGATAATCTTATTACGAAATTCATCGAAATATACTCCCCATGTCGAATCAGAAATATACTAAGTCTGTAATAAATCTTCTGATTTCTTTCTTTCTGTATTCTCTGTTAGCGATTCAGACGTATCAGTACAATTTCTGCCAACCTTTCTGTACAAATTCTGTCACGACTGATCTAATCTGTCTATATCATACCTGTCTGTTCGAATCTCATACATTCTCAGTCAGCAAAATGAACACTGAATCCACTACAATGCATTTCTGACACTATCTGTGATTTCAGACTCGGTATAAACAAATCAGTTAATAACATAAAGTAAAGAAGAATACCTACCTGGTATTCGGATCTGATTATAAATATCAACTCTGTTATACAACTCTGAAACATTCTGATATCATGACACAATCAGTCTAATACAGACCACAAAATCACATATCTGTTTCTCTGACCGATACTCTGCTCTGATTATCGAAATATTGTTCTGACCACTCTGATCACGTTTCTGAACTGCTGAAATTCTAGAATTCATCTCTGATACAAGCTGAACTGTATATACTCTCAACGGTTCATAAAATCTGTATCAATACTGATTCAGAATAACACTAATCTATACTAATCTAGTCAATATATAGGATTGTAAGTTCTAACAATACTATCGATTCTGACAAATCAATCAAATCTTCATGCCATTCTGATCAACTGCTATATATCATCTGCCAATATAATATGCTCCCCAACCAATACAAGATATCACGAATACTGATTTAGAACAATAACAATACACTGCAGATATAAAGCAATAATCGAATAAGATAATCTGTCAAATCAGACATAATACATTTCTGACAATTCTGACATTTCTGAAATTTCTGACCTTTCTAATATCGATATCCTATCTGTCACTGATTGCAATCTCAACTGTGTCAAAGTCAATCTGTATACTAACATCAGATCTCATTTACTCTGAATACAATATGTTTCAAGCGGAATTCTTATCTGAATAATTTCTGTATACAATAATCCTACTTCTCAGAATATTCACTACAATCTTCAAATATTCAATTCTTTCAATTCGGTATGTATTATTCTGTATATTAAATATCATTCTGTATTGAATTTAACATACACACACTACCTGATCTACATTCAATTTCTGAAGTCTATCTTTTGAGATTACAACAAATCCAAAATCTCATCTGGGCAAACATCAGCCAACTCGTATATCACTGGCAAATCTGCCAATGCTAGGCTCAATCTCAGTAGATCTACTGAATACAGAAGGATGCAATCTGCTCCTTTCTGCATTAATTGAGTCACATATACAATACAGATATCAAAGGAATTCTAAATCTAACATCCTTATCGTGGTATTTCCACTGATCAGTCATCTCTGGTCTGACTCTTACCATTTTCGGGAAAAATTCTACAATATGTCTGTACTTGTTCAGCATATGCATATCAATAATGCGTTCAAATCAGAAACACAAGTACATCACAATCTATTTCTATTTCATTCTCATCTCACTGTAGTATACAATATATACAGAAATTTCTGATATCATCATTTCCTCCACAAGAAAGGACATCAATACTACAGTACAAACAAACCCAACAGATACATCATATCTCCATGCTACCCCATCAAATATAATCATATGAAATGCATTAGTATATATATCAATACATATGCATCATAATCATAAAAGAATAGTACCTGTTGTGCGTTCTGAAGCTACTTCTCAGTCGTGATTCTTTAACAATTCTGTTCCCTAAAATCTTCGGGAACTTCTTTGAGGACAAACTCTCGCAAAGTGTCCCGGCTGTTTACAGACATTGCATCTACTAAGTACTCCTTGACAATGTTCTGTGGAATGTCTTCCTCCGCAAGTTCTGCAGTATACTCCAGTATAACTCGGACTGGAAACACTGGAGCTAGATGAACTACTCTGTCCACCTCCTAATTTCTTAAACTGTTTCTTTTCGATCTTCAATGGTTCTTTCTTTTTACCACTGCTACTGCCAATCTCAACTCTGGAAGGCAGTTGTTGTGGATTCGGTGCTGGAAGATCAAACGATGCTCCCTGTTGTCCTATCAGAACCGTTTCTGCTCTTTTGGCTCTGTTCAATGTATCAGCAAAACTATTCGATTGCTTCACACTCACCAATGTACGTATTTCTGGATTCAATCCCTGAATGAACTGGCTAGACATCGCATCATCATTCCTAGCCACAAGAGGGGCAAAACGTAGTAAAGTGAAGAACTGAGCCAAATACTCATCAATACTCATCTGATTCTGTCTCAGGTTTGCAAATTCTGCACTTCTATCCTGTCTGTACGATGTAGGGAAGAATCTTTGATAGAATTCAAATTTAAAAATCTTCCACGAAATCACTGAACGGTTCTGTTCTAAAGCTCCTTTGGTTAGTAACCACCATCTTCTTGCAGTCTCTTGCAATTGGTGCTCAATCAGGTTAACTCTACACTCATCTGTGAAACCAAGGAATTCAAACACCATTTCTGTCTCCTCAAGCCAATTCTCACAATCTACTGACGTCTCAGTTCCTTTCAGAATCGGCGGTTGAAACGACTGAAATCTCTTCATCTGCGTTTCTATCGGAGTTTCTGATACATCTATCTGTTCAGTCGAAGTACTGCCCCTTTCTGGAATTCTCCTAGGCGGTATATCTGAATATCAAACAGATTAGTACGCAATCTATACAATCTATCTCAGCCCTCTTCTGAACATATACCTCTGATCTGGAATCGATTCTGATTCAGGCTTGGTATTTACATGCTGAAATCAATTCAGATATAATACAACATGTACTAGGCAAATGAAAGCGGACCGGTTACGGGGGCCGGAAACACAACGGAAGCGAAAATTTAAAATTTTAGAGCAAATTTTCGGCCCCCTTAAGATATTTGTGCAATATTTACAAAAACTTAAAACCATGCATAGGAGGTAAGAAAAATATACCTATCAACTTAGCAAAGTTGATGTATGGCTCCAATCAAGTTGTGAACAACTTGACTCTTCTAGGTTGAAGATCTACAAGCCTCCAACACCTTTCTTTTCTTCAAAAATAAGGCCCACCACTCACAAGGTAAACCCCCTCAAAAATTGCACTAGAAAAGTTTGAGGATTTTTCAAAGAGAAAGAATTTTTGTCTCCAAAATGAAGAACAAAACTTGAGAGAAAATGAGAGAAAAATTGGTGTAGAATTTCGGCCAAGTGAGGTTGAAGAGTGAGAGGGAGACTAGCCTAGGTTGTTGTGTAAAGTTGTCTCTCAAAAGTTGCATGCTTTTGGAATTTTTTATTAAAAAGTAATCAACAACCTTTCACCTCCCAAGCATGCAAACCCTAGCATGTCTCACTTATATTATATGGTTTTTAACACATTAAAAACCATAGACTAAATTTTATTATCTCAAACACATTTGAGATTAATTAAATATTACTTGATTTCACTCAAGTCCCACTAGTTAAATAATTATTTAAATTGAGCTCTACTAGACTCAATATTATTTAATTAATTCAACACTTGAATTAATTTAATTATTTAGACTCTACTAGGTCCACTAGTGTTTAATTAATTCAACACTTGAATTAATTTAATTTAGTCTCCAATAATGTTCATGAAAATCACAATTTTCAACTACATTATTTACTTGGCCAAATTTTAATCTTAGGAACACTTCCATAAATTAAAATTTATATTTCTCTCTTAGAAGTCATACTTCTATTTTTCTTAACGCTTATAAACACATTTATAAGCCGTTCAACACTTTGAACTATTTTACTTCTCTTCGGGATTTACAAAGCAAGTACTTGTGTGGCCCTCAATGGTTCATTGATACAACTAGCCGTGGGTTCACATCTCAATGTGATTCGGACTAAACATGTCCTTATTCGAGCATACCCCAATTGCTCCATTCTTACTTATCAACTCCTTGATAGTAAGAACGTCAGAACTCAAGTCTGATAGTACCCAACCAATCACGTTAAACGCCTAGCAGCATCGCTTACGTGATTCCCTAGGTATCACATGATAGTGCCTGCAAGAACCATTCAATTATGGTTAGCGTACAGTACGGTCCCTTCAACTCATATATCCCGACCGATTCGACAACTATTGGTTTATCGAGAGTTGTCAATGAATCGATACTATGTGTCATGTTGTGGTTGCATCGATGGTGTAATCTATGAAACCCCTTTCATAATTACCACCATACTCTGATCAGAGATTTCAACCCACATATACATGAAAAACACATAGGATATCCATACCCGTAGGTAAGCGGTGAATCCCCGACTACAATGCATCGACTCCTATATGTTTCGCCGTAACACCCAACCTTGCCACCTAATGACCCCATAAGAGTCGGTAAACAAGTCAAAGTGAAACGCTAGCACATAGAGTCTCAATGTTGTCCCGGGTCATAAGGACTAATTCTGTACAACCATAAACCAGGACTTTTCCACTCGATAAGTGAGAACCACTTGGAAAGTCCTTTTATGGAGGGTTGTTCAGTGCACTCTACAAGGAGCACCTATCTGCATGTTCGGACATCACAATGTCCCCTACCAATGAAACATGGTACTCACATCGCAGATACTAGTCTCTAACTCGAGCGGCCTTTATCCTTCTTAGTGGCGGCTGAATCGACTAGGAACGGTTTAGAATATACAGTATTCCAAATATGAGTTTCATGATACTCATCATATGAGCATCTCATATTCTTTCTACTATTTGTATATTCAAGGACTTTATCTATGCAACTAGCATGGGTATAAAGATAAAGATGCGCCAAATTAATAAATTGAAATATTATTAAAATAAAGATCGTTTATACAAAGAGTTTCATTGTGAACAGTCGGCCAACACTTGGCTCGACGTGCACCTACTCTAACAATCTCCCACTTGCACTAGAGCCAACTACCTATATACTTTAGACCCATTGATTCGCGATGCTTCTCGAACGATGGTCCTGGTAAAGGCTTAGTTAGTGGATCAGCAACATTATCTGCGGAGCCGACTTTGTCAATCACGACATCTCCTCTTTCCACGATCTCTCTGAGGATGTGGTACTTTCTCAATACGTGTTTGGACTTCTGATGAGACCTTGGCTCCTTCGCCTGAGCTATGGCTCCCGTGTTGTCGCACATCACCGGGATAGGAGCAACTCCATTTGGAATGACGCCCAACTCTTGGACGAAATTCCTAATCCAAACAGCCTCCTTTGCTGCAGCCGATGCAGCAATGTATTCTGCCTCAGTGGTGGAATCCGCAGTACTGTCTTGCTTGGAACTCTTCCAAGAGACAGCACCACCATTGAGCATGAATATGAATCCGGAGGTTGACTTCGAGTCATCAATATCGCTTTGGAAGCTAGAGTCGGTATAGCCTTCCAATTTTAGTTCTCCACCCCCATAGACCAAAAACAACTTATTGGTCCTTCTCAAATACTTGAGGATGTCTTTCACAGCTTTCCAGTGTGGAAGACCAGGGTTGGATTGATATCTACTCACTACACTTAGTGCAAATGCCACGTCAGGACGTGTAGATATCATCCCATACATGATACTACCAATAGCCGAAGCATACGGAATTCGTGTCATCGCCGCTATCTCTGCATCAGTCTTGGGAGACATAGACTTGGATAGGGACACGCCATGACACATTGGTAGATGTCCTCTCTTGGACTCATCCATCGAGAACCGCTTCACGATGGTATCAATGTATGTGGACTGGGTGAGACCAAGCAATCTTCTTGATCTATCTCGATAGATCTGTATTCCCAATACAAAAGATGCTTCACCCAAGTCCTGCATTGAGAACTTACTTGCTAACCATATCTTTGTTGATTGCAACATTCCTACATCATTCCCAATGAGTAGAATGTCATCAACATAAAGAACAAGGAATGTCACAGCACTCCCACTGACCTTCTTATACACACAGGGTTCCTCAGGATTCTTAGTAAAACCAAACTCTTTGATTGTACTATCGAATCTGAGGTTCCAGCTCCTCGATGCCTGCTTAAGACCATAAATAGATCTTTGAAGTTTGCATACCATATGCTCACTTCCGATGGATGTAAACCCTTCAGGTTGAGACATATAAATTTCTTCCTTAATATCCCCATTAAGGAAGGCTGTCTTCACATCCATCTGCCATATCTCATAGTCAAACCATGCAGCTATGGCTAGCAATATCCTAATGGACTTGAACATCGCAACTGGAGAAAAGGTTTCCTCATAGTCAACACCTTGTCTTTGAGTATACCCTTTTGCTACCAATCGCGCCTTGAAGGTCAATACCTTCCCATCCGCCCCAAGTTTCCTCTTGTAAATCCATTTACACCCTATGGGAACAGTTCCCTCAGGTGGATCCACAAGATTCCACACTTGGTTCGAATGCATGGAATTCATCTCAGATTCCATTGCTTCAAGCCATTTGGATGAATCGGCATCTGATAATGCTTCCTTGAAGGTCCTTGGATCACATCCAAGATTAGGCTCATCATGGCCCTCTTCAAGAAGCAGACCATACCTCACAGGTGGTCTCGAGACTCTCTCGGTTCTTCTAGGAGCTTGTATCTCCTCACTTAGCTCATTGGGTGTGGGTTCTACAACTGTGGGTGCCTCTCGAACCTCTTCGAGTTCTATCATCTCGCCTTTTCTATCTAATAGAAATTCCTTTTCCAAAAAGGTTGCGTTCCTAGAAACAAACACTTTTGTTTCTTGGGGATGATAGAAATAATATCCAATGGAATTTCTTGGATATCCCACAAAGTAGCATAAAATGGATCGACTATCCAATTTGTCTCCCACTGTCTGCTTCACATAAGCAGGACACCCCCATATTCTTAGATAAGAATACTTGGGAGGCTTACCCATCCATATCTCATATGGAGTCTTGTCAACTGCCTTTGTATGGACATTGTTCAACAACAGTGCCGCTGTTTCAAGCGCATATCCCCAAAAGGATGGCGGCAACTCCGTGAACCCCATCATAGACCGAACCATGTCCATCAAAGTCCGGTTACGACGCTCCGAAACACCATTCAATTGTGGTGTAGCGGGCGGAGTCCACTGCGAGAGAATCCCATTCTCTCTAAGATACTCTTGGAACTCGGCACTCAAGTACTCACCACCTCGATCCGATCGAAGTGTCTTGATGCTTCGTCCCAATTGTTTCTCTACTTCACTTCTGAATTCTTTGAACCTTTCAAAGGCTTCAGACTTGTATTTCATCAAATACACATACCCATACCTCGAATGGTCATCGGTAAAGGTGATGAAGTAGGCATGTCCATGCTTAGTGGTGATGCTAAGCGGACCGCACACATCGGTATGGATCAAATCCAATAACCCTTTGGCTCGCTCCGCATGGCCCTTAAAGGGAATTTTGGTCATCTTTCCTTTTAGACAGGATTCACAAGTCGTGAGAGCATTAATATCGGACATATCAAACATGCCAACTCCCACTAGCTTGTTCATCCTTCTTAGGGAAATATGACCTAATCGAGCATGCCATAGTTGTGCCGAATTAAGAGTATCTTGTTTGCGCTTATTTGTTGTTGTTATTGCTTGGACATTGTTAAGTGGAATATCTTTCAATTTTAAGGTATAGAGATTGTTTTCAAGTTCACCCGTACCAACTAAACATTCATTCTTATAAATATTGCAAACACCTTTGCAAAATAAACAAGAAAATCCATCAATATCAAGCATCGAAATGGAAATAATGTTTTTAACCAAGTCTGGTACATACAAAACATCTCTCAAAATAAGCTTAAAATCATTGTTCAATATTAAATAAACATCTCCAATGGCCTTGGCAGCAACTCTTGCCCCATTGCCCATCCTCAAGAAGGTCTCACCCTCTCGGAGCCTCCTACTTCTTCCCATCACCTGCAAATCATTACAGAGATGTGAGCCACAGCCGGTATCCAATACCCAAGAAGTAGAGTTAATCGAGATGTTAACTTCAATATAGAACATACCTTTGGCAGAACCCTTCTGCGCAAGATATTCCCTGCAGTTACGCCTCCAATGTCCAGGCTTCTTGCAGTGGTGACAGATGTCAACAGTCTTTTCAGCCTTCACTGGCGCGGCTGCCACAACGGGACTCGAAGTCTGCCTCTTCAAGGGCTCGCTCTTCTTGGTACGCTGGAAAGAACGCTTCTTTCCCTTCCCATGTGGACCGGTCTTCGTGCCAGATGAAGAGCCCACATAAAGAACCTGCTTCTCCTTTTTGATTGTGGACTCAAAGGTCACAAGCATGTTCACCAACTCTTCAAGGCTGGGCTCGAGCTTGTTCATATTGAAGTTCACAACGAAAGGATCGAAAGAGCTAGGCAGCGACAGCAGCAACACATCAGTGGTCAACTCCGAAGGCAACACCAAATCCATGCCTACGAGCTTGTCCACGAGCCCAATCAACTTTAGGCCATGCTCATGGACCGAAGTCCCATCTCGCATGCGTAAAGTGATGAGCTCCTTTACTGTGGCATGCCTCAAAGGCCGAGTCTGCTCTCCGAAGAGCTCCTTGAGGTGCATATGAATGTCAGCAGCATTCTTTGCATCCTCGAATCGCCTTTGCAGCTCATCGTTCATTGAAGCTTGCATGTAACACTTGGCCTTCAAGTCATGGTCGCACCAATCCTTGTAGGTCTGCAGTTCCTCGGGACTGCAGTCAGTCGGAGCCTCATCAGGGGGCGACTCAGTAAGTGTGTATGCGATTTTCTCCGAGTTCAAGACAATCTTTAAGTTTCTTAGCCAAGTGATATAGTTTGGTCCGGTTAGTATGTGTTTTTCGAGAATGACCGAAAACGGGTTGCGAATTGATGACATGTCAAAGATTGTACTGAAAAGTAAAACAGATAAATGTTAATGACTATTTTAAAATATTTAATAAGATATAAAGTTTGGACTTTTACTTTATAAATAATCGCTCCCACTGTTTTGACATTTTCACTACCCTCTAGTGAAAACGGGAAACACTTTCCTCAGTAGGTACGTAAGGTCCAATTAGCGAATTGTGATCCCGAATAATATCGGCCATCACAACTCCCAAAAGGTAGTTTCCAATTGCATCGCCATGCAACCCTCTACGTATACTTTTGTCTCACGTTTGATTAGGACCCAATAATATGACGTCGTTCATCTTTACGTGTCAAGCCTAACCCATCGATATTGAACCTTAATGGACGGTCGCCATGAGTTCCCTCAATAATATGAGCCGAAATCATGGGAGTTCCACGTAGTTCACATCACCATGTCAATGGATGTCACAGCTTTCCGGCACCCAGGGCCCCCTCAATAATATGAGCCGAGCCCCGAGTACGGGTAGCGTTCATCATGCATCCATTGTCGATGGAAGACAAGGAAATTATAAACAAATTTATAATTCCCCTTTTCGGACTTGATATTAATTTTGAATCTTATTCAAAATGAGGGTTTTTAATTTTGAAAGGTCTCATCATTAATTTTATTTTAAAAGCTCGCCATGTTTGATCGTATGTTTGCCGGATTCATGCAACTTTGTTATTATAATAATAATAACGCACATACTCATTATTTATAACATATCATGCATATATTATAAATAGAAAACAATACAAGGATGATCAATTGTCCCAACACTAATGGCCCGTGTGAGCCAAACACGGGCCTAGGTCCAATCCTAGGGTAAATGCAAGGGATGCAATGCAACTAAACTATTACATTAGCATCCTATATTACATGTCTTCGATCTTCATAATCACCAAGGCCACCATCTTCCAATCTTGATCTTCCCCTATTCTAATATTTACAATTAAATATCCATGGCACATAGGGATACATCTCATGGGGTGGGAACGGGCCATAAACCAAGCCCACTTAATAAATTGATAATTATTACAATCATTCAACACAAATATCCTAGCATACACCTAGCAAATTGGGCTTGGGCTTTTGATCATCCTTCATGCACAATATCATATATCATACACCATCAATTAATTATCACTATAATTAATTGATCCAATATTATGTATCTTGAACCAATCACTAACCGCCACAATTATAAATTAAATTAACAAAGTATACAAACCCCTTTGTCTACTTTCAAATTAATTTATTTATAATTGAATTTCTTATAAATCACAATTTACTATAAATAATTAAAGTCCCACTTCAATTATTTATTTTATGAAAAATATATATGCAACATTTGTAATTTTAAACTTAAGGGCCCAAAACTCATTTTTCACCAAAAATACTTTGGCCCATTTAAAATTCACAAATTATGTTGGCCATCCAATGGCCCAACATCTCAAGGCCCATGACACTAAGATTATCCAAAACACTTTTGGAAACCCTAGTCGTCACCGCCGTCGCCGGAGCTCCGTCGCCGGATTCCGGCAACACCAAAAAAAAATTTTTTTTTTTATTAAAACCGAATTTTCCGGGCAGCCCGTAGGCTGCCCGAACATGCTGCCCGAAATAATTCGGGCAGCCCGAAATTTTTTTTTTTTGTTTTGCTTGTAAAAATTTCGGCCTTCACAAATTTTTGCACAAAAAATTTCAAGCGGTTAGAAATCGATACTCAACATAATATAACGTAAATATAGCACAAAATCCGTAACCTTAGCTCGGATACCACTTGAAAGCGGACCGGTTACGGGGGCCGGAAACACAACGGAAGCGAAAATTTAAAATTTTAGAGCAAATTTTCGGCCCCCTTAAGATATTTGTGCAATATTTACAAAAACTTAAAACCATGCATAGGAGGTAAGAAAAATATACCTATCAACTTAGCAAAGTTGATGTATGGCTCCAATCAAGTTGTGAACAACTTGACTCTTCTAGGTTGAAGATCTACAAGCCTCCAACACCTTTCTTTTCTTCAAAAATAAGGCCCACCACTCACAAGGTAAACCCCCTCAAAAATTGCACTAGAAAAGTTTGAGGATTTTTCAAAGAGAAAGAATTTTTGTCTCCAAAATGAAGAACAAAACTTGAGAGAAAATGAGAGAAAAATTGGTGTAGAATTTCGGCCAAGTGAGGTTGAAGAGTGAGAGGGAGACTAGCCTAGGTTGTTGTGTAAAGTTGTCTCTCAAAAGTTGCATGCTTTTGGAATTTTTTATTAAAAAGTAATCAACAACCTTTCACCTCCCAAGCATGCAAACCCTAGCATGTCTCACTTATATTATATGGTTTTTAACACATTAAAAACCATAGACTAAATTTTATTATCTCAAACACATTTGAGATTAATTAAATATTACTTGATTTCACTCAAGTCTCACTAGTTAAATAATTATTTAAATTGAGCTCTACTAGACTCAATATTATTTAATTAATTCAACACTTGAATTAATTTAATTATTTAGACTCTACTAGGTCCACTAGTGTTTAATTAATTCAACACTTGAATTAATTTAATTTAGTCTCCAATAATGTTCATGAAAATCACAATTTTCAACTACATTATTTACTTGGCCAAATTTTAATCTTAGGAACACTTCCATAAATTAAAATTTATATTTCTCTCTTAGAAGTCATACTTCTATTTTTCTTAACGCTTATAAACACATTTATAAGCCGTTCAACACTTTGAACTATTTTACTTCTCTTCGGGATTTACAAAGCAAGTACTTGTGTGGCCCTCAATGGTTCATTGATACAACTAGCCGTGGGTTCACATCTCAATGTGATTCGGACTAAACATGTCCTTATTCGAGCATACCCCAATTGCTCCATTCTTACTTATCAACTCCTTGATAGTAAGAACGTCAGAACTCAAGTCTGATAGTACCCAACCAATCACGTTAAACGCCTAGCAGCATCGCTTACGTGATTCCCTAGGTATCACATGATAGTGCCTGCAAGAACCATTCAATTATGGTTAGCGTACAGTACGGTCCCTTCAACTCATATATCCCGACCGATTCGACAACTATTGGTTTATCGAGAGTTGTCAATGAATCGATACTATGTGTCATGTTGTGGTTGCATCGATGGTGTAATCTATGAAACCCCTTTCATAATTACCACCATACTCTGATCAGAGATTTCAACCCACATATACATGAAAAACACATAGGATATCCATACCCGTAGGTAAGCGGTGAATCCCCGACTACAATGCATCGACTCCTATATGTTTCGCCGTAACACCCAACCTTGCCACCTAATGACCCCATAAGAGTCGGTAAACAAGTCAAAGTGAAACGCTAGCACATAGAGTCTCAATGTTGTCCCGGGTCATAAGGACTAATTCTGTACAACCATAAACCAGGACTTTTCCACTCGATAAGTGAGAACCACTTGGAAAGTCCTTTTATGGAGGGTTGTTCAGTGCACTCTACAAGGAGCACCTATCTGCATGTTCGGACATCACAATGTCCCCTACCAATGAAACATGGTACTCACATCGCAGATACTAGTCTCTAACTCGAGCGGCCTTTATCCTTCTTAGTGGCGGCTGAATCGACTAGGAACGGTTTAGAATATACAGTATTCCAAATATGAGTTTCATGATACTCATCATATGAGCATCTCATATTCTTTCTACTATTTGTATATTCAAGGACTTTATCTATGCAACTAGCATGGGTATAAAGATAAAGATGCGCCAAATTAATAAATTGAAATATTATTAAAATAAAGATCGTTTATACAAAGAGTTTCATTGTGAACAGTCGGCCAACACTTGACTCGACGTGCACCTACTCTAACACGCCCACCGACCTCCGGCCGACTACCCTCGCCGCCGACCACCACGCAGGTGCCGGACGACCATCCCTCCTCCTGTCGGTCGGCCGACCGCTTCCATCGCAAAAGTGGAAGGATAATTTTGTCAATTCATTAAAAGATTCTTAATTATCTGATTCTAATAATCATACCAAACATAATATTATTTTATCATTATATATTATATTTCTATTTCAATTATTTTTTTTTTATCATTTATCTCATCATCATTTTATAATTTTATCTTCCAATCAAAAGTAGTCTTATTACATAGACATGTTATGGCTCGACCAGAAATAAACTAGGTTTTCACCGTAAAATGAAAAATATATATATGTATGTACACATTAATAGAACTCTCCAAAAACAAGAAAGCGAAGGGTGGAGTGGATGGCTCAATTATTGAAAAAAAAGTATCACTTTTATTAACTTTGAAACATGAAATAATTCTCGATTAAACTTTTGAATATTAAAAAATATATACTTTGACATGGTCAGTTCCAAAACACTACACTTTTTAGAATTGTACCGACCATAGGATTCATGACACATGGTGTGTGCTTTTGAAAATGAGTAGCATCCCAAAGTGTAGATCCAATGAGCCAAATTGAGTAACGTCTATATTTATTGAGCAAGACGAATCTCTTATTTGATGATATATAAAAAAATATTTATCACTTTTTAAATCAAAATTATTGTTTTGCAATGCAAAAAAAACCCGTCTAAGATTAAAAGCACTCAAACATCGACGAAATATGATAAACAAATAAGATGATCTTGATTAAAAATAAGATCGAAGCCGCGCGTTTAGAATTGATTTTCGCTTTCAAATAGTTAAAAGCTCAATATGGGGGGGAGATAAGAAAAAGAACTTGAAAAAGAGTTGGTGAATATGGATAACAAGCAATCTCTATTATGGACCACACAAACTGAGAATTAATAGTTGCCACTTTCATAATGAAAAGTCTAGAATATACAACATGATGCCCCGTGGCCTCTGAATGTTGCCTACGTTTGGAGGTAATTAAGGTAATAAAAGCATTTCAATATTTTAATATTGATTTTCAGCCAAAATATATAATAAAATAAAATGAAAAAAATTCCAGGACTTTGGCCCAAGGGAGAAAACTGGAGTCCGGATTTGTACATGGCCCAATACTCTGACATCAGCCAGAAAAAGCCCATAATTGAAATGGGCTTTAGTTCGAGCCCAGCAACGATAAAGGGTTGAAAAAAAGTCACGCGCCCACCGTGGGGCTCGAACCCACGACCACAAGGTTAAGAGCCTTGCGCTCTACCAACTGAGCTAGACGGGCTTCTTGCCATGGTTATTTAATTTAATTATTTAAACAATAAAATATTGATTTGCAGTTGTTTGCCGCCTTGAATACGTTCGATACCCGATAGATACATCATTGTTCATGAATCGACGGGGATATTCATTTTTGTTGTTAGCAATAATCGTTCGTGGGTCTTGACCCGACCCGTAGAACGATTCAGAAACTTGAAAATGACAGTCCATAACAACCATTTTTCAACATGAATTGTTTAAATTTTTGAAGTTAATGATCACTGTAACTGACAAAGCTTTTGACAATAATGGATTCTCCAAAAATTGCTCTTATTGATTTACAGAGTAAGGATATATATACACTTGTATATGATCTAATCGACATATCATTTGCAATCACAAATAAATAAAATTGATTTACTAGCCTAATCATTGTACAGTTGATACAAATAAGAAAATTAACTACTTTCTTTTTACAATAACTTGTGGACAAAAAGTTGTGTGAGACGATCTCACGGGTCATATTTTATCAGACAGGATCATCTATTAAAAAATATTACTTTTTATGCAAATAATACTCTTTATCGTGAATATCGGTAGGGTTGATTTGTCTCATAAATAAAAATTCGTGAGACCGTCTCACAAGAAACCTATTCTAACTAGTGTCTCTTGTGCAAACAAGATATTTGTGAAAAAGTTTTAAAATAAAAAAATTATATAGATTATTTTTATATGATTTTAGTTTTTATAATAATAATAATAATATTATGATGATAAATTTACTATAATAAACTTTTTTCTTTGAATAATGAAAGTTAAATCAAATAAAGATAGATTTGACATCGAATAAAAAGACACCAAAATTTGTTAATTTTATAATATATAAGTCTCAAGTTTAATAATGTAGTACAGATGATGTAGATTATTACATGACATTTCTGTCCTCCGAAACCTTATTTTTTTCCTCGAACAAAAATCATGACAAGATGGAGAAGCCCGACGCCTTGATTTCCTTCGATGAGGATTGTGTTGGCCTGCGACACAGATTATTACATCCAACTTTCTCCTATTCACAAAACAAGCAAACATCACAGACATCGTTTGGCTCATGAATGAGACGACGTATGATATAAAATATAGAGACGATAAATCAACATAATTGGATATGATAATAGTGTATGACACTAATCCTTCATAATACTTGGGCAAGACAAAGTAAAAATGAATACATACATACATACATATATACACACACACACACTACTACAAATTGCGAATCTCAGGTTTTCAACATTCCTTAAAAATTTCTAACACTAAAAATATCCATATTCGAAATATTAAGGGGAAAAAGGATTTAATACCTCGACGTTGTCATACTCGTAGCGAACATTAAAGACGCATGTGCAGCAGCTCTCGTCATGTGATCTCTTTTCGATTCCAGTGACATGAGCGTCAACATAAAGTGCATGATATTCGTTGACCTGGGAATCGACATTAAAAGGCCGAAGTTAAAAAGCCTGTTTCGAGGCACAACTTGAAGGGTAAGAGAAGAGCAGTACCCTGTAGCAGAGAACTTGATCCCCGACATTAACACTGTCGCATTCGGTAGGAACTAAAGGAATCGACCGCTCCCTTATTGCCCTGTCAGCGCTCACCCATTCGTCTTCCTCTCTGTCAAAACCCGCAAATCTCACACGAACCATCTGTCATGTTGACAGGGAATACTTAGAATAGCTTCACTACCAACAATCTTGTCATAGGAATGGAAACCAAGAAACGTGGAGGAAAAAGTAGAAATTAAACAATGAAATCAGAAAAAAGGAGAAAAAAAAAGAAGCTATGTTTTCACAAGAACAGATCCCCTCCATGACGAATTCAAATATATGACGGAAATCAAAGGGAAAATCATGGCAGGTAAATGGAAAACAATACGAAAGAAAAGTGAAAGGATCTTACAAGCTCCCCGGAGTTGAGAACTCTGAAATTGAGGAAATACGCAACGTCGAACCTAAGAAACGGGGAAAGGATGCTGCGTCAAGTTGCCATAACCATAATGATGTAACAAAGTCGCAAAATAACAAAAATTAAGGTCTACAAATCATACAAAAACCAGCAAGACAATATTTTAACGATGCTGAGTTGTTTAAAGGAATATTAAAAGATCAGAGGATGATTAAGCAGAATCGGATTTAATTAATGCTCACCAAGCATAATCTTTTGCTGATCTAGCTTCAAACATCAAGTTTGGTAACTCCACAGCTGCTTCACTGATAGAAATTGTTGATACTGGCAAGAAATTGCATAAGCTATTATAGCCCAAGCAATCACATGTGAACTATCGACATGCACGACACTGACACTAAATAACATCCATTTCTTGTATTAACAGAACACTTGAAATGAAAAAATTAACCAAATACTGTTAAAAATACTCGATTTTGTTATGTATCTTACTTTTTTTGCTAACACTTCACCTTGTACATCTTCCAGCTCTGGATGTAACGAATCATATAGAATGACTTCTTCTTTTTTTCATTTCTACAATCACAAACCATATATTTTGCAGTAAAAGAAGGCGACCTTTACCTCTTCTTTTAACTGGTAAAGCCCTAGGAGAAGCCAAAGTTTTATCCGGAGAAAAGGACGGAGTAGCTTTAACTGCCAAAGTACTCTGTTTATCTCGAAACCAGCTTCGCACCTGAATATAAGAATATTAACAGCCTGAGCCAAAACGATTAGATATTATAACAACAAAAATGATAAACAAAGAGTTTAGAACAAACACCTGCTCCCATTTTACTGGAAATTTTTCCGAACGGTAAACTGAATGACTGCATAAAATGAACAGCGCCATAATTTAGTGCAAGTGTGCAGTCTCCTTACTGTTGTTAGGATGAATTGGAGTGCAAGAAAAACTTCTAAAACCAAAAGACCTAACTAAAAATGTCCAGGGCATACACTGTGAACCATCCAGAATAAAATAGACATTACGGAAGAATAAAGCATACCTAAATTTGGTGGCAAGCTCTTGGCAGAAACTTTGACTGATAAATTTGTCACACATTTCTTTAAATAAGTTCTCCATTTCCATGATCTATTTCAAGAAAATGAAAAGCCGTCATCATTGAGAAACTTCAACAACAAGAAACAAATATTTGATATGTGAAGGGTGCCAGTGTTTTAAGGGGGGATGCAGTAGGAGGTGAGCAAGTCAGGAACACCCTTCTCAAATAAAAAAATCAAATTTCTTGTGCAATTATGTAAACTCCAGATTATATTTAACGTTCACCTCAATTAAAGTATTCGATCGACAACTGATTGATTTCCAGTATCATTGTAAAAATTATTCGGATTCAGGCACATAAAACAAAAATGCAGCACATTTATTTCACAAAAAAAATCCCGGAAAACCAGATAATCATAAACCAGAAAAACACATCAAAAACTATTTCATACAGGCAATTAGGCGTTGAAGTAGTTTGTTAACATTTCACAGAAATCAAAAACTATTACTTGAAGTGACTATAACATGGTAAGAGATTAAAACTGAAAATTCACCAATAATTTATCCACGCCAAAACCGAGTAAAGATCAAATCTTTAACGGTATACTGAAAAATCACCGATAATTGGTCCCCACCAAAACGGAGTAAAGATCAAATCTTTAACGGTAATTTAACCCCGCCAAAACCGAATAAAGATCAATTCTTTAACAGTAAAACTGAAAACTAACTGATAATTTATCCATGCCAAAACCTATTAAATATCAAATCTTTATCGGTAAACTGAAAAATCACCAATCATTCAAATCTTTACGGTAAATATACGACACAGAATCAAAGGACAAGGAAAACACGATACTTAGAAAGACTTCTTTAGAAACTGCATTGACGATCCAAGAAATAACCACATTGTTATTTCGAATCCAAGATTGCAACAGATTCAGATCGGAGTAATCAGGCTTAGTGATTGAGCCATCAGGCAATTTAATCAACTCCGATGAGTTGACAAGGAGACAAAGCTGGAAAGTGTTATTCCTACTGATACCATGTTAAGAGATGAGAGGATAATCTGGGAGAAAATATTTCTCTGTATTATTTTGAATTCAATCTGTACAACGAGTTTATATACAAAACCAATCGGCGTGTAAAAAAGTAAGACTATTGCCAACTTAAATAAAATCGCCTGCTAAGCTTATAATCAGAATTCCTATACAAAATTTGTCACAGAATCAGCAAATCAATAGATTTGCTCGAGTAATCATCAATGAACGAGTAGTTTTCTTGCTTTATATACCCATCAAATGAGATATCAAGAATCCTTTTTTCTTTCTTTAAAACCCACAAAATCATAGACCAAAAAACAAACCAAAAACTCTTCAATCAGCCATTGATGCAGATTGTTAACATTTCAGAGAACGGAAACAGAGTTATTAATCGGATTAGCATCGAAATCAATGAAAATGGAAAACCACTGAAAGGTTTGCAGCCACTAACTAAAAGGCGTGTAAAGATGAAATCTTTCAGATTAGCAAATGAAAATTAAGCAACTCTGACTGAAGTTACCTCAGATAAAGTAAACTCAAATTCATCGTCTTCCATATCCATTATCTCAAATTCATCATTTACCTCCATCTTTTCTCCCTCTTTACACACAGGGAATGGGATTTCTTTTTCTCTCTTCTTTTCTTTCTGGTCTTTTTGAGAGGAGAACGAGTGAAGTGAGTGGTACTCTGCAGTGAGATCGGTACGGTTGCCTAGATTTTACAATAAAAAAGTGTGTTAAATTTTTTAATTCTGAAACCAAACGCATTTAATATTATTTTTCATTTATTTTTATTTTAGAGATAAAAACAAAACCACGATTTTTACAAAGAAAATGGGATTCTTTCTAATAAAAATAAAAAAAAATAAAAAAGATAGCAGGTCAATTGTTATTACAAAACATACAAGGTTTGGAGATACAATATTGGGCCAAATATTTGGGCTTCAGACAAAATGAATCAAAAGTACACTTGTTAAAAGATTCTTCCACTTGTCCCATCAACTAGCGGACAACCTGAAGGATTGGACCGGGTTGAATCGGGAAATGGTAAAGTTGTACCCGACCCGGTGGCAATCCTAGATAATATTATTTTGTTTAAATTTTTTTTTTTTTTTGAGGGGATAGAATTTGAACATGCAAAACTTGAAGGGGGATAGATTCTAGCATATAGTGGACGTGGATGAATGGGGGCCAAATGTAGAGGGAGTCATCCACTAACCCACCATTTTGAATTATGTCCTCATATTATAAAGTTTCAAAAATATTCATGCTATAGTTATTGCCCCATTATATGCACTAATAATTGCACAAAACTACACAATTGATAATAATTGAACGTGACACCCTTTTTCATATCTCACATAGTATTTTTATTACATTAAAACCCTTTTTGAAAAATAAGTCAAACATAAAAAAAAATTATAAATAGTTTTTTACGCACTTGGGGGTTTTTTTTTTTAAAAAAAAATTGAGGATATATTATGTGCATGTGTTGGCAACACGTTTTAGGCGATGATGCTGAAACATACCATCCTCATCCACTTATAAATATTTTATTCCAATGATATAGGAAAATCAGTCATTTTTTATATATAAGAAAAGATCATTACCACAAGATTGAGAAAAATTGAGAAACTTTTAAATTCTGATTCCTCAAATCCAACTTTTTTAGAAAAATAATGATTGTATCAGTATTATAAATATTACCTTACCATGAAATGTGAACAATAATATTCTTATTGTTGGGGAGTCATTTTGAGAGAGCAATTATAATTTGGTATTATATGGTATAAGAATTTGAGTTTAGTTTTTTTTTTAACAATATATGAACTTGTCGTCGCTATCTTTGATGTACACTGAGTAAATTTTCAGACCAATATATGAATTATGTCAGTAAGATAAATCAATTATGTTCTTCACCATATATTTTAAGCTAATAATATGAAATTTTATTTTTTTCTCTAAAATATTGAAATGAGACGTTAGCCCCGAGGGTCCGAGTTGTGTCCTGATTGAAACTTGATAGTGTAATTACCTGTTAAAAAGCGGACTCGAGCTAATGAGAGAGAGAGAGAGAGAGAGGAGAAAGGAAAGGAATTCTTGAGCACACTCTTTTCATTTTTCTTCTTTCTTTTTCCTCTTTTCTCTATCTTTCTCTCTTTCGTGAATCTTGGACAACATGTTCTCGTTGAATGGAAGCGCTTTTCTGGTATTTTCTTAGTTTTTGTCAATCTTGACGGATATTGTTTTCCTTTTTAATGTGCGTGCGTTCAGTTTTAATATCCCATGTTTCATGCTTCACACTACTTCAATTCTTGATTTTGATCCCAGATTGGTAGAATAAGCACAGCCTTTCTATAAATATCAGATTGTAAATTACCCGTTTCAAGAAAATTTACGAAAGCTCAAATCTTTTTTGTAATTTCAGGAAAGCTCAAATCTTTCTGTGTTTTCAGGAAATCCACGTTCAATTCCTAAACATATATTTTTTTTTGATAAAGACCCCATTTTTATTCTTAGTTTGTTTAGTCTGTTGCTTATTATCTTGGTGTTATGCAGAACAATCCTCTTTCTGGGGTGTCGAAAAGCTTGGTACAGTCCACACAAACAAAGAAATTTTCTCCACCTGCAGTGGTGGTGTCTTCTCTGAGCTCAAATGGCTCTCCGGGTGATCGAAACCTGAGCGTTTTGTTGGAGAAGGAGATCCGGGAGAATGCTCCTCCTTCACCAACGGTAGAGTCACAGTTATCAGTGATTGAGGAAGAAACGAGTACCACCGTCGGTGGCGGAGTTGAAGATGTCTACGGTGAGGATAGCGCCACCGAGGATCAGTACATCACCCCCTGGACTGTCACTGTTGCCAGGTAAAAAAACTATTCGCACACGTTCCTTTCAGGCGTTATACTTTTGTGTTCCTGTTTATGGATAGATTTTGATTTGTTTTCCAGCTTATATATTTTACTTTTAATATACAATGTTAATTTATTTTATATCTTGGAATCGTGTGGTTTGTGTTCCTTTACTTATCTTGTCGGCTAGTGGCTCTGGAGTTGATTGGGAAGTTGCTGTATTTTCTTGCTTGCAATTTTACGGAAATTATGAAAAACACGTCTCCCCTTCCGTGTAGTGTTTGATCATCTAGATGTAGTTCAATTCTTTCTGGAAAATGTTATGATGTTATTACTGTCACGCATTGCTGTACTGGTCGAGGTCTATTGCCGGGGATGCTTGCCTATTTGTGTAGAAACTGACCAACAAAATGTCAAATAAGACTGCATAGGCAGTCAGTCGTGTGATGATTATCGATTTCGAAGGGTTCTAGTACTTGATCATATTTAAATCTCATGCATTGTGAGATGACGTATGTCCAGGTTTAGTATCACATTCTGTAATACAACGGTGTCTTTAATGCTTCCTGAACCAAGGATCAAAGTATTTGCTAAGCTTTGTAAAGGTTAGGCAATATATTTAAAAGGCGATTTGCATTTAAATATAATTAGTTTTGGTGGCAAGAATTTTGATGCTTGATTAATCTTGTGTTTTGCCGTATCATCTGAGATACTAAATTAATTATCTATGTTTAATTGATATGCGGTCTCAAATCTTCTTTCTTCATCCAATAGTAGTATATCTATTTCTCTTTCTCAGTGGTTATCAATTGTTGCGTGACCCCCACCATAACAAGGGTCTTGCATTCACCGAGAAAGAGAGGGATGCCCACTTTTTACGTGGTCTTCTTCCTCCAGTTGTCATCAGCCAAGACCTTCAGGTTACTGCAATTGACTCCTCAATTTCTGAATTTTCAATCAGATGATATAGTTTTTAATCATTTACTTCATGGGGTTTTGTTAAATTTTTTGATATTGTACTGAATAGGTGAAAAAAATGATGCACAACATGCGTCAGTACCAGGTACCACTACAGAGGTACATGGCAATGATGGATCTCCAGGTAAACAATTACCCTGTTATTTTATTAAAATTTCTCTTTTAGCTTAGTTCTCATTGCGACTCTATGGTCATCAAAATTGTTATTAGCTGCATCTACGAAACTTCCAACATATTAAAAACCAATTAAAGTCTTTGTTTTAAGAACCATGATGAGCGTTGTTATTTTTACCATGTAGCATCAATATACTTATATTTGTATTTGTGTTCATCTTCAGGAGAGAAATGAAAAACTGTTCTACAAACTTCTCATTGACAATGTCGAAGAGTTGCTCCCAGTCGTCTATACTCCAACTGTAGGCGAAGCATGCCAAAAGTATGGGTGCATATTCAGGCAACCTCAGGGCCTCTTTATTAGTCTCAAAGAAAAGTACGTTTCATTCCAGTGACACTACACGTTTTGTTTATCACCTATTAAACTGATGATTAGTAGTACTTTTCAGGGGAAGAATTCTTGAGGTATTGAGAAATTGGCCGCAGAAGAAAATTCAAGTCATTGTGCTGACAGATGGTGAGAGGATTTTGGGACTCGGAGACCTTGGCTGCCAGGTACATGTATATTTTGTTTCTTTTATGGTATTCCCAAGAAAAGTTTTAGAATTGTTTACCTTGGTGTTTTCTATCTTGCATGAAATAATCAAGAATGGTTTTTAATGTTTTTTAGAATCAAATTTTCTTGCCAGGGAATGGGCATACCTGTGGGAAAGCTTTCTTTATATTCAGCTCTCGGTGGCATCCGTCCGTCCGCTGTAAGTTTTTCCGTGACTAGCTTTTCTATTTTCCTAAATCTCTGTTTCATAACATCATGTTTAATCTATGCCATCATTAGCCTTTCTAATATTTTACCTTATTAGTTGCTAATAAATTAATTGTTTCTCGAAAAATGGAACATCTTAACCAACTTATGATTCATCATTGATCCATAAATTCGATGTCTTATTGGCTGTAGCTATTTTGCTTATGCCAAAGCTAAAGTTGCCAAAGCTAAAGTTGTTCATAATTGTTATTCATCCCAGTGCCTGCCTGTGACCATTGACGTGGGGACAAACAACGAGGAGTTGTTAAATGATGAATTTTATATTGGACTCAGACGGAGAAGAGCAACTGGACAGGTTAAATACCTATCACTAATCCAAAAGAAGTCATATTTTTCCTCTAAAGATCTTTAAACTATAATTATTGGCATTTTCAGGAATATTCCGAACTTCTGCATGAGTTTATGATTGCGGTGAAGCAAAATTACGGAGAAAAAGTCCTTATACAAGTTAGTCATTTTTTGCCCCAAGGGTTTGGTGTTTGCCAGTTTGTTCTGCGATTCTGATTCTTAACCATGTTTTCCGTGTTGGAAACCATTTAGTTTGAAGACTTTGCGAATCACAACGCCTTTGATCTCCTTGCGAAGTATAGAAGTACCCATCTCGTTTTTAATGATGATATTCAGGTAACTTTACTGTACTAATTAGTCTTTACATCTCTTCTGAGAATATGTTTTGGCCTTAGTTCAAGTATTGCTGTCATCCATTGCTTAGCTCATACGGTTTTATTTGTGTCAGGGTACTGCATCTGTGGTCCTTGCCGGTCTTATTGCTTCGTTGAAATTAGTTGGGCGCACTTTAGCTGAACATACTTTCTTGTTCCTCGGAGCTGGAGAGGTGCCTTTTGTCATCATTTTTCTCTATTTTATGTTGTCTTCTTGTGCTTGAGTAGTATGAAATGTAGTACGTGGATTGATACTACGTGTAATATGTTTCTTCCGCTTATACTTTTATCACTGCATAGTCTTTTTATATATCCAGTGAAATATGCATGATCCTCTGTCTTTTGATGCGCCCTAATTGCAGGCTGGCACTGGTATTGCAGAACTCATTGCTCTTGAAATGTCGAAACAGGTTAAAGGACGATAAGCATCTGCATTTTTCGAGCTAAATCATGAGAAGTCTTGTGATTATTGTTCTCTCATTTCTATGCAGACTGGTGCCCCACTGGAAGAGACTCGCAAGAAGATTTGGCTTGTAGACTCAAAAGTAATCTAATTTCATGGTCTTTGTCAACAAGCAGATCTAATTATTTCTTCCATCTCTGAATATCAGATCCCTAATTTTCTGTTCTTTTCAAGGGGTTGATCGTTAAGTCTCGTTTGGAGTTGCTTCAACATTTTAAGAGGCCCTGGGCTCACGAACATGAACCTGTTGAAAGCTTGTTAGATGCTGTAAAGGTGTGAACTTGATGTTGTAATTGAATGCAAAAAAATGAGCTGGGTGGACGTGCCAATCTTACCTATCTCCTTTGCACAGGTCATTAAACCAACAGTTTTAATTGGATCTTCTGGAGCAGGAAGAACGTTCACAAAAGAAGTGATCCAGGCAATGGCATCCTTCAATGAGGTACGTTATCTTAAGTGAATTTATTTATTTGTTGTCCTCGCATAAAACTTGCGCTCACACATGCTCAAAGACCGTATTTTTACGTTCAGAAACCCATTATTCTTGCTCTCTCCAACCCGACTTCGCAGTCCGAATGTACAGCTGAAGAAGCTTATAGATGGAGTGAGGTACTTTTACGGGCCAGCTCTCATCTTTACCAACATACCTCTGATGCCATCAGTTTAATCATTGTTCATTTTGGTATCTTCAGGGCAGAGCCATTTTCGCCAGTGGCAGCCCATTCGCTACTGTTGAATATAACGGGACTTCTTATGCATCTGGCCAGGTTCAGTCTTATTAACTTCCACCAGAGTTCATTTGTTTCGGCTCCCATTTTTTTAACCGACTTAAGCATGAATTTAACATCTTTTAGGCAAATAATGCATACATCTTCCCTGGATTCGGTTTGGGTTTGATAATTTCTGGCGCTATACGAGTTCATGATGACATGCTCTTGGTAGCTTGTAAGTTTATTTAATGTTAAACTTTGTCAATAAAGAAGGCAAACCGCGGCATTGTAAGGAAACGAACAACTTGCAAAGAATACAACACAAGGGCTTGGATCTGACATTTCTTTCTGATCATTTTTCATCTTTCCTGTCGACTTGTTTTCTTGAAACAGCGGAAGCATTAGCTTCGCAAGTCAGCCAAGAGAACTTAGATAAAGGACTTGTGTATCCACCATTTGCAAACATCAGAAAGATTTCAGCCCAGATTGCAGCCAAAGTAGCTGCAAAAGCATACGAACTTGGTAGGGCGACATCTTAATCTCATATACGAAAACATGAAATAATACTATAGTTGTGTCATCTGTTACGTTTAAATTTTTTTTTTTTGCCATTAAGGTTTGGCTACTCGTCTCCCGCAACCAGAGAACCTCGTGGCATATGCTGAAAGCTTTATGTACTGCCCCAACTATCGTAAATACCGCTGAAACCGCGGCAGTACCCTTGTGCTTTTTTATCAAAGATTAGTAGTCTTTTTTCATGCATTTGCCGTTGTTTTCTTTATTTTTTTGACATGTTTTTTTCCGCGTGCATGTTTGTAATCAGTAACAGATGCTAGAATTAAACGTGAATAAATGTAGCATATAGAATGCAGAATGTTTGTGTTTCACTGATCTGGTTCCATGTGAAAACGAAGATTATTCCGGGAATATGCTGTCTTAAACTAATAAATTTTATATTTATAGTATAAGTTAGGGTTGTTTTGTTTTATGAGCTTGGTCAAAATTTTTTTAAAAAAAAATAACCCACAATTTTTTTTAAAAAAATAACCCACGTGGGTTATTTTTTTTAAAAAAATTTTGACCAGGTCTCTTTTTTAAATTAATCCTATAAGTTTTCTATAAAAATAAAAATTTAATATCTACCCATATTCCTCCCACTGAGAGAGCTCCCATCTAAGTTCTTACGACAACTTTCGGCATTCTTGAACTAAAAACATAGCAAACAGCGGCAAAGAGCCCAAAGAAGCAATTTACATTTAATTGTCGTTACAATTAATACAAAGAAAAGATATAACATTTTTCGGATTCTCCCAGCTCCATTGATAAATGAGACTACATGATTTTCTCATAATCTTGAACAAACTCTACAAAAAAAAGTTAATATTGAATCATCAAGTACCATCTATAATTTAACACAAGCAGAACACAAATGGGCTCCACTCCAGCTTCATGAATTTGTGAATCTTGACTTCTATGCTTCAGATGCATTAACCTCCACGTTGCCAGAAGCTGTGATCGGAGATGTCTTGTGTTTCTTCAGGTCCCGATTCATGCTTTGCAGCAGCTTGCAACACCCTGCTTTGGACGTCGGATGATGATGGTGATGTAGGGAGCCCATTACGGTTCGTTTCTAATTTGCCAGCAACCCAAGAAATGGTCTGACCTCCAAGTCTAGCTGGAGTTAGCAGAAACCTACGAGATATGGCAGCAACACAATGTTATTTCATGACTTGACTGATGTGTAATGAAGTAAAGCTTTTACCGGAAGTCCTTAATGTCTTCGGCGTCCTGGTAAGAACCAACTCTCCCGAGTATGGTCTGGCAGTTTGATATAAGAGTAAAAAAGAGAGCAGTAGAATTATTTTTACTTCATCTATGCTAATAATAGAATACAAATTCGTAAAGTATGTTCCAGTAACAAGAACTAATAAGAAAATATTACCAAATAACGAATAAGCTGCAGCGGCAAGGACCTGTCCACAGCACAATTCACATATGTCAGTTGCATTGGCAAATAGAAGTTCGAACTCTGAAATTCACTTCAACTTCTGTTCGAACCAGAGTTTCCGATATAAAACTATCTTAGTAAACTGGATTTTTATAGCTAAACAAATACAGAAGAAGTTTTTTCCCTCCAACGGTGGCATTTTATGTTAATTCCATGAGCTGATCACCTTCAGCAAAGCTACTCGAGCTCTCTACAGATATCATTCTGTTTGGTCCTAAAATGTGTGATTCATCAATCGCTCCAACTTGATAATTGCCATGTTTCAAAAATTTTGTGCTTCCTAACCCAATCTGACTTGCCGGCCTATTAATCATGTCCATGGAGCTGCATTGTTCGCTGTTCGCAGCATAGTTAGAGTAGAAGCACAAAGCAGGCCGTCTCTTGAAGAATTCCAATGGAGAAGCTCTGTCAAGAACTCCACTGGAGAAATTACGGGTAATTTTGTCCACATGGTTGCAGTTGACATCCAACAGGGAAAATGATTTTTGTCCTCCATGGATAGGAATCTGCAGGATTATATTCATAACGTGTAAAAACTCTTGCTCCCATCACCCAGATATTTAATGAGACAGGGATTTATTATATGGCTACTAAGCTCTTATCCTCCAATCAAATTCAATACTTAATTAAGAGATAAACAAGTAAAATCTAAGTGGTTAACAGCTATAAGAAAAGAAATAATTCAAGAAACAAATTCAAAATGAAACAAAGAAAAACTAAAATGCTACATAATATCAACTATTTAACAACCAAGAAATTAAAATCCAAACATTTGCGAAGCTTATATAATCTAACCTGCATGTGACAGGAGCTGTTGGTGGTGGTTGAGCAAACAGCATTTTTAATTCAAACAATCAAATCCAACACCTGTGAATTTCCTAACCTCTCATTTTCAGTTCAAGAAACTCTCAAAAATAAGCTTTTCGGGACAATAGCCACAAAAAGCTTTTACAGTGTCCAAGAATCCTTGCGCTCAATGAGTTACCATATCCGTCAATCCTACTAAAAAAATGCTTCGGATCAACATCGCAAACAAGCACTTGCAGACCTGCATTTCCCTTTTGATGGAACCAAGCAGTCAGACTTTTTGGAAACAGAGTGCTCTTATCAATCATCCTGCATACCTACCTTTCTCTTGGCCTGCGCAGCAAGGCGGGCATCTCTTTCCCGCTCAAATTCTCTGTAATCAGTACGCTGCAAGAAAGAAACCTTGTCTAGGTACTGATTCAAACTTTTTTGTAAGCATCTAGCTCGTCCTCCATCCCTATATTGTCGTCCTTGAACTCACCCCAACCTTCTTTGACTTGTCAAGAACACTTAGTTTAGGTTTCTTTTTTATCTGTTCTAGAATGGCATCTACAGCAGAAATAGCACCTGCTGCAGTCTTACGTTTATCAACTGCCTCTTTTGAGGCAGCATCAACAAGTTTCTTTACTTCGATTTCCTCACCGGCAAAGTCTCGAACTTCTGTAGCCTTCGGAGAACATAAAATTGAGCAAGTATATGCCTGAAAGTACACTACTGAATTTAATAAAATGTGAAATGAGAATGTGACAATGAAAAACGGAACGAAGAATTTTCAGGTTTTTGAAAATGAGCTAATCCACAGCAAGTACAATAAAATCTGAATTCCTTTCAATAAAATAATACAATAACATAACATCATCTGAATTTTCAATTTCAAGGTTCGGGTATTGATAGAACAAACCACAACAAAGGGTGTACGCCAAAAAGTTATGAATTAAAAAGGCTCAGTTTAGGTTCTCATTGGATTAGCTCAAGATTAGAAAAATGAAAGGGCAATTGAACAAATAGCTTTACAAACAAAATTCTTTACTCCTACAAGTTCCCACAGCACGACCAGAAGGGAAACATTTATTTTCTCTGTTTTCCATAACTTTTCCTTGAAAATTAAGTTCTTCCCCACAATTGTTGGTTTTGACATGGAATCCTACCTTTCATTTATAGATAAAAATAATGAAATGAATCATAGAACAGTGAAAACTAAGATACAAGTGTATACACAAAAAGCAATAAAAGAACAATAGAAAATTTCGTGGAAAAAACAGCCTTTCACAATTAAAAAACAAACACACCTCAACTTTGCCCCTTCCAGCAGTGGATAACCCAGCAGCATCCTTAACTGCTGCAAGAGCAGCCGCAGCGTGTCTTTTGGCATCCTCACTGGTACCATTTTGAGTGATGCTGCGTGGCTTGTCTGGGATTCCTTGGCCAGGGGATGGTGTTTTCTTTGATCCCAATCCTAGATAACTCATTAAACCTTAAAGTAAATCCATTTTACATACCTTTCAGTCGCAAGTAAAAAATTTAAGCATACAACACACACTTTATGGAAAGATACGGAGGTTTACAGGAGTTACTTACAGCTGATGAAGTCTGGGAGGAATTGTATCGAGAACTCTTATTTACGGTTGAGCTATGCATTTCCATCATGGACTTGATCGATTTTGCAGAAACTCCTTTATTGATTTGCTGCCAAATAGCATCTATGCGAGCTTTTCTTTCTGGGATCAGATACATGCACACAAGTTTCAATGAGTGCCCTTTGAAGGGCATCATACAAAGTATAAATGACAGCAGAGGAGAAAACTGAGGATTAACCAAGGAATCAAAACATCTAACCCATTTCTTCAGGGAAAGCCTGTGAGTTGGGAGTCTGAGAACTTTCTTGCACGGAATTCGGCCTGCACCCATCCATGTTTTCCAAACTTCCTGGAAAATAATTCCGGAAATTTACCCAAGTGGAAACTGAATGCACTCAATTATCACCACCTCAATTTCTCACTCCATACAGCACATAAAAAGAATTTTGAGACTACATCTCACGAATTTTTTATGTGTGAGAATAGTCGACTCTATTGCTGAAAATTGAACCTACTATACCCATATACAAAATAGGCCCTAATCACCATAATGAGAGGCTGATGACCTCGAGAAGCTCATCGATGTTAACTCTCAAATATATTAACAAAATTTGAATTTACTTACTTCCGTTTTATCTTTGTTATTGAAGAAATGGGGTGAGAAAAAGCTATGAACTTTTGTATAATTCCATGCTATACTAACCTTCCAAGCTCTACAGACTTCAGAGACAGCGACTGATATGAACATATAATCCTACTATATTGTATCGAAAAATAAAAGTACGAGAAACTCATAAATTTCCAAGTAGAAAGTGACATCCAATAGCAAGAGCCATGGTCGAATCAAATGAATCAAATTCTATTTCAATAAGTGGGTCGGATCCTGAACCGCTTAGTTTATTAGATTTTAGTATATTTACATGACATTAGTGCGGTGTATCTAACCATGGTTCGTCGGAACGGTTGCGGTGTTTGGAACGACAACTACCGTTCCAGTTCTAATGTTATGTTGCGGAACTGTTGTGGAACGGTTGTATAAAAAAATTAATAAATTCAAAAAATTGGTAAAAAAATTTAAATATAAATTACATCATACTAAAAAAATAAAATATATGAAATTATTACAAATTAATATATCAATACAAAACTATTTTACAATAATAGCACAATAAAAAATACACACTAAAAATTATAACATACCAAAGCTAATACCATGAAGAGTGACGCGGACGAGCGAAATCATTGTTATATTCTTCATCACTATCTCGTAGATTAAATTGATTTCGAACATTTGGATATTGACGTGATTGTCCATAGAGATATTGATTAGATTGAGATGACGAAAGATCATTAGAATGTGATGACTGATTTTGTAATAGTGTTTCGTCACGACGATTATAGTATTCGAATCCACGATACACAGTAGAACTATCAGCTGTACTTGAAGATCTATACTTGGGACCATGACGTCCAACACCATGCCATATAGATGATGAAAACAAATATTCTTCTTCGGGATTCAGTTGAGAAAATTGATCTCCACCCTATGGTTTCTATATTAGCGACGGTTTTATTAAAACCGTCGTCGATCAAATCGGCGACGGTTACATTAAACCGTCGCTACATACATTAAACCGTCGCTACAAGACAAAACGGTCGCGAATTTCGTTCCGGTTCCGTTCCACCGTTGCATCTCTGTTTTCCAACGTTATATCGCTGTTTTCGGTATACGAAACGCCGCTACAAGACATCTACCCACCCACCCCGGAACTTTATAACGGCCGTTCCGGTCGCAACACGGTCGTTCCGGCGAACCATGTATCTAACTTTCACCAATCCAAAATTGTCTAAAGTCGCATCATTACATCGACGCGTCCTTCCAAATTGCTCTTTTGATACGATGCTCGTGTCTCTGAAGCCATCCGTGACCGTCTGGATTCTCCAAGGAATTTATCACCCCATTTGGATGGTAGATACATGTGTATTTGGATATTCTGTTGTGTTCAAAATGCAGTATTTGGTGATGTGCATTTTTTATACGAGTTGATCATGTGATCATTTCGTGTAAAAAGTGCACAACACTTGATGTTATATTTTCAACAGAGCAGAGGATCCAAATCCATGTGACGTGACCCCCAATGTTGAAAGAGTCGACCGACTAGGTTTAACAATTTTACTGATACATCGTTGTTTGTCGTATTACGCGTGGGCTGCAATATTTTCTCAAAACATTTGATGGAATCTGTCTATTGTGGATAAAATATCACTCATCTATTAAATATGATAAAATATAAAAAAAAATTACACGTCCAACATCTCATCGGAAAGAGTAGCGTTTGTCAATGAGAAATCCAGGTCACCTCAAAACTCACAACTAATTTTCATCTTTATCAATTTTTTTTAATAAAAAAATGTGAAGTTCATAAAAATTTGGAAAGTAGGTAAACATACCAAAAACAAACATTCCCTTGTAATATAGACAAAATTTGTCAGGTTGTCATTCTTTTCTTGGCGTACAAAACGTATTTAACATGAATGTCAAAGATGAACTCGTGGCTCCTTACCAACCGTTGGATGAGTTGATCTAAAGTGTTTTGACTTTTACTGTCGTGTTCGTATCTTTGTTTGGACATTTGGGAGAATAAATGGTTTGTGGACGGCAAGACAAAGCAAAAAGCAGCAGGCGGTCAACAATACAATATCATATTCTTTTTCATATATTTTGTCAATATTTTGTCAATATTTTTTATAAGAATATATTCAGATTTTTTTTTTGGTAAGGTGGTTTTGGTAGCCTTAACCTAATTAGTATATAGTTAATTTAAAGTTGATCAGTTAAGGTTAATCAATATTCTTGAATGGACGGAGAGTCCTATCCTATTGAAGATTACGTTCGGGTCAGTAGACTTTGCTTCGTCAAACAAACAAACCCATATTAAAAACAGCTTGAAGTATTCACCGGGGTAGGTTGCCTGCATTTTCCTGTTCTTATTAAAAATATGAGATCTATTAATATTTTATGGTACAATAAAAATGATCGATTAATCATTTTCTACACACACGGAAAAATCTACTCTCCATGTTTAAGCTAAAGGGAAAGTGTGTCTCAGTGTGACTATATATGTTGTGAGAGAGAAAGATGCAAGGGTGGAAGGAGACAGGAACAACCCGCTGCGCCAACATAGGCGTGACAAACAAATAAAGCCTTTAAAAGCAAGATAGCACAGCACCCTCTCTATTTGCCTTTGTGATTGTTGGGGTTTATTTGGAAAGGGTTATGTATATATCTGCGTTACAAAGTTTCAGTCTTCTTGTGCGCTTCGCTAGATGATCATTCTTCCCTAAACTTCAAGATTACTGGGTTCTTTGTTGGTTACCAAGTCCTTTTGATTCTGCGTGTATGACTGTAAAAGTGTGGGCTTTCATAGCATTTCATGTGTGCAACCTTTCTTGTTATTATACACGTAGTCTTTAAGGTTCTTGCTCATCATACATCTAGCAGCTTTTTCTTAAAGTGTACCTTTTTAATGGTTTTTTCATAAAAATAAATTTCTGGTTAAATACTCGCTTGTGGCGGAGAAAAGTTTCATTACCCAGTGTTTCTTGAAAATATATGGAGGGGTTTTCTAAAAAAGACGTGGGTTGTCCTCAGCTACTGGATTTGATGGTTCCCGAAGGGAAGGAGTTGATTGTGAAAAGTGCGGTAGAAACGAAACATGAACTTTCAGAGGAGAAAAGGCTTGAGTTAAGGCTTTGGCCACCAAGTGGAGACTCCAAAGAAAGAGACCATATGTGTTTTGGTCAATTTGCAAATAACCCGTCTACTCAAAATCCAGTCTTGAAATCTCCATGGAACCATCAAAATATGGCTTCTTTTCTTCATCTTCAATCAGCTTCTCAAGGCCCGGTTACTGTCATGAAGGAATCCTCACAGCCTTGTGGCATTAGAGCAGCAGTGGATTTGCAGTTTGCAGAACAGAAGGCATTTTCATCAGCAAATACTGCTGTTCATAACAGCAACAGTGCTCAGAAAAGGTTCCCAGCTTTGTTTCTTTCCTATTTTAACATCGTATGGTTTTCTTTCTCGATGGCTGTCTGGACGATGTTTTTACTTCTTTTCTCTGTTTCTTATTTTTTTTTAATTTCTTTATTGGAAAAAGTGTTTTTAACGTGCCTCTTTGGTCTAATCCTTGAAAGATATTTGCATTCACTTAGATTAATAAAATGGACTATATTATGCATATATAAGATTTGACAATTTATGGTGTGGTTACATTTAATATTCCATTAAACTAAATTTGAACCTGATTAGGAGATCCTTTATTTTGCATACTTGCTAGATGGTGCAATTCTTTTGGTAAATTTTCGGAAAATTCCCTCTAATTATGCAAAACTATTGAGCCTGCTTGTTAATTTGGTGCACACTTCACTCCACCCGTTTTACTTGCTAAGATTGTCTTTTTTCATCCTGATATAATTTGTTTTCAAATTCAGGACAGCTCCTGCACCTGCTCCAGTGGTGGGATGGCCTCCTTTGCGATCATTTCGAAAGAATCTTGTGAGTGGCAGTTCTTCCAAACCAGCTGCCGAGTCTCCAACCGCTGGCTTAACCAAACTTAGTGACCAGAAACACATGAAAAATTGCCCGAAAAGCCCGTTTGTGAAGATCAACATGGACGGTGTTCCCATTGGACGAAAAGTGGACTTAAAAGCATATGATAGTTATGAAAAGCTTGCCATAGCAGTCGATGAACTCTTTAGAGGTCTTCTGGCAGGTAATTCATGTTGTCATCGAGAATTGTGGGGGAGAAACCGGTGTTGTATTCGAAGCTACATCTCTGCTTAGTTTGCTCTATTACTTGTTCTTGAGTCAGACTTGTTAAACCTGTGCTTTCTTGATTATACATATCTTATAGAGTGTAATTGGTCTGTGCGTGGGCAACTTACCCTGTGAATAAGATCTTGATTCATCTTTGTAGTTCAAAGAGGTACTTGTGCTGGTGGAATCAAGAACAAGGAAAACGAAGGGAAAGGGGCTATCGGAGGTTTATTGGATGGAAGTGGTGAATATACTCTTGTTTACGAAGATAATGAAGGTGACAGGATGCTCGTTGGTGATGTTCCTTGGCAGTAAGCAACTTACCTCCTTCGAGCACTTATACTTTACCAGTTCTATTGATTTTGACTTCTTTGCATTCGTGCTCTGTAACAAGTCCACAGAAACTGCTAAACAATTTTCTTAAATATTTTAATAATTTTATGATAATTTGATGTCTCTTAAATGTTGGCAGCATGTTAGTATCAACTGTGAGGAGGCTGCGCGTCTTGAAAAGTTCTGAACTCCCTACCCTTTTTAGTGAGTTCCTCCTAACATCTTAAATTGATCTTTATCAATCTTTTTATAAGTAATAATCCTGGTCTATCAACTAATCTTTGGTTCTTTGCAGGTGGAGGAAACAAAGTGTGTAAGTTGAACTCGGCGCATGGCGCATCGGCTTAATGGAATGGTATGGAGGGACTGTGTTGTGTGAATTATATGGTTTCGGACGGAGGAAAGTAGTCAGTTTGCCTAACTCTCCAAAAGAGCTCAGTGAACTGTGTTAAATTGGGCTTTCTTGATGCTATAGAAATTAGAAACAATATAAATGCCATATATATTGGGCTTTCTTAAAATCATTTTATATCGTATAATCTCACGAGTGTGGTTTAATTTTTTTGTTATTTTCTTTTTGTTAAATCCGTCCTTCGAAAAACTAAACTTCAATGCAATTACTATTATATAGCTAGATCTGCAGATAAGAGAGAATGAAAGGATGCCACGACCACATAATCGAAACTGAATTCTTTGTACTTAAGAACGTGTGTTTTAAATTATTGTATTTATGACCTCTAATATATAATTGTACGCGACAATTAATTTCACTATAATCATCAGTCTACTTATTATGGCGAGATGCATTAATGGAGATAATGGTTTCGCTTCTTTTGGACTGATAATTTATGGCAATCAAAGTAACGAGAAATAAAATAAATGGTAAGATGGCTGTAATAATAGTATTATACAAGTTTCAAGTTGGAGTCTGATAAAAAGATACATAGTTGGAGTCTGATAAAAAGATACATTAAGAACCTTTGTTCAAAACTTCAGACCAACATTTCTCATTTCTTGATGAACACAAGCCCGAACCGAGATTAACAAGGTTAGTTTCATTAAAATCTTTCGAGAGCAGAGAATAGAAGAGAGACAACTTGCACACCACAGCATGCTTTAGAAGCTTCAAACTATACACAGATTGCTGGCTGCTTAAGTTAGCCGACTTTGTTATGAAAGCCAGCATAGAATGCCATACACTTACCTGAGTTGCTGCCATTCAGTCCTACGAAGATACGTTGCCGATTCAGGCAGTTGAAGTTAGACTTAGCCTGCTGCAAATATGGCAAAAGGAACCAAGACAAAGCAGAATAAAGCAAATAAGGTGATAATGACTATTAAGAGGCAAGAGCAAAGAAATTTTTTGGACGTGCCTCATCACATTCTTCTGAACCGGTTCTGGTACAACACCATCTCCGGATTTGAGCACCATTCCAAGGGTGGTAGTAGGCTTCACAAAAACAAAAAGCAATGGAAAACATTAAATAGTGTGAGGTGAACTATAAACAAGATATATACTTCATAAAGCTGTGGACATCGCTCAGCCCATGCCACAGGAAGTAATGACAAAAACAGAGAAAATGAAAGGTGTGCAATATATGTGAATAGAAAGTGGGGAAAAGTGAACTTAAATCCAAAACCTCTAACTCCTCCTGCACTCCATCACCCAAAACACAAGCACCACCAACTTCACGCCCATTATCCAGAATCAGTCGTCGCTTATCCTCGTCCGAAGCATCCATTGAAGGTCCTTGATTATTGGTCTCTGAGTTACCATCAACGCTACATGCAGAGTGAGAGGTACTGGAAACGGAAACGAATGCATCCTCAGAATTTTCAGCACAGCAAATCCCCTGGTTTGATTTTATCGTGCTTGCATCAACTTCTTCATCTTCATAATTAGACTGAAGCTGCTTCCCATTTAACCCAGAGCATGTCGCCCTTGAAATTATTGGGTTATCTTCTGCAGAGGTTCTCTCATTCAAAGCACCAGTGCTTTTCAAACTAATTTCTCGAGACATCGAACCTCGATTCTGAGAGTAAATTGACCGTCTTTTCTTTAGACTATCCTCCAACTCGGACTCGTCAACCTCTATATTCTGTTTTAGGACTCTTTCAGCAAATCCAGACATGCAAGATTCACAACCTTCGTATGATATCTCACCAACCTGTTGCTGACTCAAAGGCTGCTGTTTCAGAGTTCCCACACTTTTTGTACAAATAAGTTCAGGAGACACTGACTCTCTATTCTGTGGGCTAATCGAGCATCTTTTCTTTCGATTCTCATCTAAATCTGACTCATCAAACTCCCTTTTCTGTTTTAGGACTCCTTCAGCAGATCGAGATTGGCAAGATTCATCACCTTCAGATGAAACCTTACAAACCTGTTGCTGACTCATGGGTCTCATATGTCGGTTTCTTTTGTAACCCTCTGTAAACACATAGGAGGGAATCTGCTTTCTACGAATATGAGAAACGTATATTTCCATTCCGGGCTTCCAGTACAAGTAAGAATTTATTTGATGTCTAAAATCATCAACAGTCTTGCGAATATCAAACTGTTGACCTTCTTGAACCACCTCTCCTTGTTTTCTTTGTAAACCCGTAAAAAAGGCACAATGAGCACATGGCTTAGAAGAATCCACATAATCATGTGGATAAGGATGGCATTGTAATTTCCCAGAGGTGTCCCGCTCAATCTGCACATGTTAAGTTAAAACCATAAGATAAAGAGGGTAACGCCAAGGATCACCCATAGACCTCCCTAAGTGTAGCTAGTAAACAGTAAATTATTATCAATTCAATCAGTAATATAAAACATTTTGCCAAAGACAGATTACCATTAAAGTCAGCTGTCTCAGACGGGATTCTACCCAGCCCCTCCAAGCACGTAAGTCATCAAGATCAGCAGCCACAATATCAACCTGAAGGTAGTTCTTATAGCTTTCAAAGAATAAATATGGCTCAAATAAAGTACTCCATTGTGATTTATTCAGCTCAATATCCTGTAATTGCCATCAACGGCAAATATTTAACCAGCAGTCATGCTTGTCAAAAAGCTGTTAAAAAGGATGACTAAACAGGTTGAACACTATCTACCTCACAAATCTTTTTACCAAACTGGAACTGTTCATTCATAACCCGGAGAGTACTAGCTGAAACATTATAACTAGAATTCATGCAAGGGTATGCTGGGGTTATAATAGGCATTAGATGATTTCGATCCCAATGATTCCTTCGAGGATCCCATACAGAAAATCCAAGTTCGTCATCATCAATTTCACAAAGCAGTACAGGATTCGGCCAACGCCACTGTGTATATACTCTGAAAAAACGAGAGACGAGCATACTGGGATTTGCTTTGGGGTAAAATTGACACAAACGAGCAACAAGTAGGGCCCAGTTTACGCCACCTAGAAACCCCGTCACCTGAAAAACCAAAGTTCAACCAAGTAATCCACAAAAAAAATACTGGATAGAATTAAATCGATAATAATCAAATAATCCACTCACATTTGAATAAACACCACGCCTCTTAGCCCAGAACTTAAGGCACCGCAGTGTAGTCCGGAAGTTCTAAAAAGTACAAGATAATGGGTATCATATAAGCCAATAAGAAACAACAGAACACATACACAAATGGGTAAAAGGGCTGTCATTATGCTAGAAGTAAGTACCTCTATGTTTGGAACAAGCTTGAGTATTTGATCTGCTACACGGCAGCCATTGAGACTCCGTACAGTGGGTTCATCTATGTTGTGCAATACAGATATATTTGAGATATCTAAATCCTGTAGAAGATTATAGTCAAGTACGAAAAATGTTGCTTAAAATATCAAATCTATTATAAGTGGGACCTGTGAGCATGGCATGAAGTGAAGGACATCCAAAGTCTAACAAAGCATTAGGCATTCTATGCAACAAACACATGCACACCAAATCAGAAAAAAGAAGGAAACTATTAAGGTTGTGCAGAGATAATGCCGTTCCATGTGCATAAGTTCACAACACCATCCCAACTAATTTTAATCGCAGATTCATTATATTTCTATGCCTTTGTTTTCAGTCTTAAGAACAAGAAGTCACTTATGAACACTTGACATACATACTAATCAGTTGAAACTTGAAAGACGGAAAAAGCCTTCCTAAATAGATCGGGGAATAAAAAGTTGCAGGGAGGTTATTAGAGTTGATCACACCCAGTAGTTGAATACTGTCAAGAAAACAGATAAACACGAGCAACGGGTCGGATAGAATTGTATCAACAGCAAATAACATAGACAAGAAAAGAAGTTGACAAGGTTGGGGTTGCTAATTTCTGAAGACAGTAACCTCTGGAACAACCAAGAGAGAAATGCTTGCGTAGAGAAGATCAATTGATATTCCATCAAACTTGAACTTCATAACCGGGACGTGAGCATCGGGTACTGGTTGAAGTTCAGTAACCTCTTCCATGTCAGCTAAAATGTTATGGAGTATGTAAAAGAAATCCTCCTGGGAAGCCAACAATCCATTAGTAGAGATTTAAACCACACAGACCAGGTCCAGAATATAAAGTGTGAATTAAATACGTACCTCGCGAGTAACATAGGATGGCCCCACACACAAAGTATCGATGTCAGCTCCAGGGCCATGCACCTGCAGAAACAACATAGGCCAAACATGAGTTATCATAAACTAAAAGCTTCAAAACGAAAATAAAGAAAGAGAACTGTAGACTGAACTAAAAAAATTGAAAAGAAAGCAGCACACCAAAAAACTGTGAAAGGTATAAAATAATTAAAAGCTGAGAAAAGCATCGGATATATGACTGATATGAGCTGCAGGAAGCGGAGTCCACGCTAGTCTTCAACTAAGGCATGACCCAAATTGAAATAGCATATTCTTATAGCAAAACAGCTGTCCTATTCACAACATGAGAAGCGTCTTCCAGCAGGCATAACCCGCAGTATTCAACAAACAAACAGTGGAAAACATGCACAAGAATCCAACGAATACTATCTTCCAACTCTAAGAACACTCACAAAGCCTCTGAGACAACCGTCACATAACATTGATGAAAACAAAGCACGAAGGTACGCTTGATTCTTACAAAAAAAAATTAAATAACAATGCAAATATTCGTCTCTCATATGTTCTATTGAAGCAGTGTTGGAAGAAATTCTCTCAAAATCAATGCACCCACATGTTTAACTTCATACTGGGATAAAAAACTGCAAATTCAACAAAAAAATTAAAATAATCCAACCCTCGCGTATAATTTGTTTTCTATAAATGAGCATACTATCGGAGCATTTCTTGACATGAACCCAACCAAAAAAAGCTCGCATCAGATGAAATTATAGTTCAATTTACCCCGAAATCGATGAGGAATGTCAAAATAGGGAAATAAAACTCCTCACCCCGAGTCTGTAAGAACCAAAAGTAAAAATTAAAGCATTGGCATCTTCCACCATTTGATCCGTGTATCCTCTCAAGCGAGTAAGTTCTTTCACCCAGTCTTTCACAATCTGTATGAGAATCAAGAGCAAAAGGGTATCAGTTTGACAAAAAAAATCCATGAATATTACATAAAACTATAGAATGATATACATTATTGTCAAGCATGCAAGAAAACATGCATTCATCATCACCAAAATATGCATTCACAAAAACAGAACACCAGTTATATACTATTCCACAATTCTATAACAAAATGCATAAATATCTAATTTCATTGCAACTTTAAAAAATCACCTCTAAGATTCTATATTGACATTTCAAAAAGTTATCAATAGCTATACAAATAGTTACAACAATTTCAGATAGTCTCCAAACAAAACAAATGGATGGCTGCCACTCACAAATAAATTTTTCACATTCTGTGCCCACTCATGGATCTGAGTAATCTGATGATAGGTTAATAAATTAGGACTCATCTCACTCATACATACAAGTTTGCCTTTCGTTCACAGACTTACATAAAGAACAAGCCACTGATGGAAAACAAAACCAAAAAAAGAAAGGAAAAAAAAAAAGCAATGCCTCCAACTACCCTATTTCCTCCTTTCAGTAAAATTTCTTTGAAGACTAAAATCTAGGGGATGAAGCGGAGGTGGTCACTCTCTCAGATAATTTATTAGTACATAGCATTTGAGTAAAGTCTACCTGCTCAGTATCAGGACACAACTCCATGAACAAAACCCAAAATTAAGGCCCAAGGAAAAAAAAAAAAGGACCTCTGGATACCTGTTTAAGCCGACCAAGAACTATTTCCCTCTTGGAAGCTTCTTCTGCACTCTCAAACAGTCCCGAATCCACCAAAAACTGAAGCCCACAAATAGAGAAAATTAACAGAAAATTCCAGGAAAACAAACATATACTCGAGCTTTCGATACAAAAGATTGAAGCAACTGCATCAACTACCAAACCTTCTCCAACCCCCTGTTTCTCTGAATATCAGCTTCGATCGGTCCCGCGTGAGACAAAGGTCTCGTCACTCCCCATTGTTTAGGCGGCTGCTTTTGCTCCAGCAACGCAGGTGGTGAATCGTTTAAACCATATGATCCAACCATATCTCTAAACTCTAACTAAGACTAACCCTCAACCTTATATAATTCTATCCCGAATCTAAGTCGAGAAAAAGAAGAAACATAAAAAGGACACACTAAAGCAAGGAGATTAAAAACTGAAACCTAACAAGGGAAACAAAATCCAAGAAACCACTATATTCTTCCACCAAAAAAATAAAACACTTGCTCAAACTCGAGCCGCTTAAAAGAATCAAAACTCACAGTCCACGCAGGAAGAAAAAGAATGACCGCCAAGGTAACATCACAACCCGGAGTAAGAGAATTCAGAGTCGATCGCGTACGATATAAGAGAAAACACCCGAGATATCGAACCAGGAAAATCAAGTAATTGAAGTTTCTAGATCTAATGACACGGGGATTCAACCCGAAATCTATAGACTTTAAAATCGACCGAGTACGAAACCAATAGCAGAAACCCTAAAAAAATCGAACAAATTAAACCTAAAAAGAGAAATCAAGATACTGAATTTAACGATCTACGATCGACAAAATCCTAGAATTCTCCAATCCGGACAGGCGAGAGAGGGAGAGAGGAGGAGATTTTCGGGGGAAGTGGGACGGTGGTTTAAAGGAGATGAAGAATGTTAGGCAGCGATGTGAGACTAGATATTTTTTTATATAAATGTTTTTATACATTTATATTTATCTTATAATTATGTTTGAATTTAAATTGAGAAACGCGTTTGTTGCGTTCGATTTCACACGGGAAAGTTTATTATTTAAAAAATGTATTTTTTTTATTTCCATGTTTATTACATAAAATTTTGCATTATAATATAATGAACAAGTCTCTTATAAGACGTTTTCACGAATATTTATCTATGAGACGGGTCAATCCTTCCTACCGATATTCATAATAAAAAATAATACTCTTAGTATAAAAAGTAATAATTTTTCATGGATAACCCAAATAAGAATATGTCTCATAAGGGACGACCCACGAGACCGTCTCACACAAAATTTTGCCTTATATAATTATATCTCAATATCATCACGTAACACATAAAATTAGATAGCATTTACAAAAACTTATTTTAAGTGATTCTTAATTTTTTTAAATTACAAAATGATCATATCATTTTACACTCTTATCATAAAAACATTAATATATTTTTAGAAATTTGATTTTGTGAGCACACATTGTGTACATTTATTTGAGTATTGTTAATATGACATCTATAAATTAGATTTATAAGGCTACGCATTGATATCTGAATATCTGATGAATGTTTATTATATCAAAACTCTATTTTTATTATATAAGAAAAAACTCACAATTTATTTTAGTTTTAAATTTTAATGTAATCTTTTACATGATATGGAGTAAGATAAAGAAATTCATCCTACATGTTTGCCTAATAGTTTAATGTAAGTTATCATATGTGTGGGATATTGAGTTGTAATAATTGATGTTTAAATTTTTTATTCTTAATTCTATCATTTAGAGTGCTAAAAATTTAAAGTTATTTATTTATTCATGATGTAATAATTATTTAGTGGGTCAACTGACGACTCGCGGGTTCTTTGATTGGTTTTTACATACTGGTTGACATGGTCATCTATTACAACATGTTAAGTTGTAGCATATTACACCTATTAGTACCAAATACAACATGTTAAGTTGTAGCATATTACACCTATTTATATGCAGTACTTTAATCTTTATATATACGTGTGTCGAGAAATTTAATGCAGGGAAATATGTTTCAATATTGTTAAAATATTTTTTTAAAGGAAAAATTATAAATTTTATTAAGAATTCAAATCCTCGTGTACTTCCCATACACAAAAAAAAAGTGAAAGAGCATGTGCGATTTCATTAGCTGATCTCTTGGTATGAAAAACGTCGTAATTGTCAGACTCCTTGAAAGTTCTTCAAACCGCAGATACATCACGAATCATCGTGTGGCGATGTGATTGTCTGCAATATGTTGTTGCTTGGACATTTTGAAATCCCTTTTCAATCAAAATCTGTAGTCCTTCCCATAGAGCTAGTAGTTCTCCATGTGTCACTGAGAAAAGCTAGAATCAGTTTTCCTTGATGGTCCCATAGAGCACCTCCAATGACATGTAAATTCAAATGTTGGTTGACAGAGGCATCTACGTCCATACGCGTGGTTTGGATGCCATATGGAAACCGCCCCATCACTACTGCATTCCAGCCTTTGCACTTCAATTTAAATTGTTAGTCATCTGGAATTCTTCAAGAAAGACTCTGCACCATTCAATATCAGTGTTGTAGCTTCTGTCATAATCAGAGTGGGCATAATTGTTTCTTTTTTTCCATATTGCCCAAGTGCAAATGGCCACCTTCTCGAATACTGTTCTCCCAAGCTCATGCTGTGGTAAAGGAATCGCTAGGATTTCAGATGACACAAAGGGTGGAAAATTGTCATTTATGGTGCTTATATCCCAACTCGATCCTATTCGAAATTAAAGCATGTACCAAAGTTTGATCAACTTCATGGGAGAGTATTTTTCCAAGATTGATTTGGAGACTTGGTACACATATATATTTACCAAACTTTTGTTCCCAATCTTCTAAGTAAGCCCCTTCTTTCAATAGTTTCCTACTCCACAATCGTGATCTCCATATATAGGATGAATTATGACCCAATGTACGTAGTCTCCATAAAATCGTTATGTCTGGAATATCTTGATTTGAGGACTCACGTACGCACTTAGAGAATTCAGATTGGTTATCACACAGACACACCATATTTGCTTTGCAAGCAAAGTTTTGTTGAAAATTTCAAGCTTCCTAAAGCCCATGCTTCCCCATGCATTTCGGTTTGCACAATTCATCCCATTTTTTCAAATGAATTCGTTTCTGTCATTCTCAACTCCCCACCAAAAGTCAACACACTCATTCTTTATTTCATCGCATGATATAACCTTGGTATTTGCAAACATGACATAGCATACACCGGGATCACTTGGAGAATTGATTTTATGAGAAACTCATTCCCACCTTCAAAGAAAAAATTATTCTCCCAACTTTTAATTTTTCAACCACTTTCTCTGTCAAACAGCTAAACTGAACCCTTTTACTCCACAAAGAAAAAGTTGGAAGCCCAAGTACACTTCATGATCCTGAACCACCGATATTGTGACCTCAGTTTTTAAGCAGTGGCTTATCTTTTTGCAATCTTCTGTCGTAGCTATGAAGATCACTAAGCTATCATATGCAAATAAAAGATGTGATATATAATATACTTTATATATATATATATATATCTATATATATAAACTATGTATTTTAAAAAATATTCAATAATTTTTGTCATTACATATTTGATATAAGCAGAATCTTTTCTCCTATTAAAAGATTAAATATAAATATATAACATAGATTATGTGCATGTATATGTGTATATTATATTTTATAGTTTAAAAGGTCCTGTAAACTAATTATTTTCGTACGGTTCCACAATTTTATGTAAATAACAATATTTGGAATGTCATTTAGTATTGGTAAAAGCAATTCTGCTCACCAAAGATGGAGCAAGTCTTACTATTCTGATCCTCTACAAAAACAGATAGATAATCTCAATCTGCCCTTATGCTAACAAAGTGATGAGATCCAATATCACCCAAATATGGCGGAGTTATCAGGCTCTAGCATCTACAAAGATGAATCAAGTATTCATTTTCAGCTAATGAAGTTGAACAACCTACGATCTTCTTTTCTTGCATTGAATGTCAGATGCATTCCTCACCTTAATGGATAACAACCCAACCAGCAATCGCATTTTGTCTTCGAATTCTATGTACTCTATGTGAGCCACTCTCCAATCTTTCAAGAATCGCATATGTGATCGAATCTGGAGTCAAACCATGTTCCTTGATCGTTGCATAAATATTAACCGCTTCTGCTGTTCTCCCACTCTTTTCAAGACAATCAAGTAAGATATTGTAGGTCACAATATCTGGACAACAACCTTCAGCAAGCATTTTGTTCAACATGCTATATGTCATCTCAACTTTATCAAACTTACCAAAACATTCTATTAATATACTATACGTGACTACATCAGGATTTAGTCCCCTTTCTTGCATTTATTTGAATCTCATGTGGGCTTCATCAAGATCTCCATTCTTTGTGAGGCAATTAATGAAAGATTGTTGGTGACAATATCAAGCTTGTAATCACTGGTCTCAAGATCTTCAAATATTCTAAGCGCTTCATCGACTTTTCCATACCTACCAAAGCTAGAAATCTTGACGTTGTAAGTAAAAATATCTGGTGTCGGTTCATCGTGTTTCATCTTGTCATATAGATCAAAAAGAAATTCGTGTAACACTAAAAGATATTCAAACAAAAATCCAAACTCTAGAACAACAAGAAAATTCTATTAAAAGGACTTCAATAAGCAGGCGCGATCTTTTTACACTAAAAAAGGACGGCCAAGGTAATGTCAAAACCTTTAACCCACAAAGAGAAACGATCAATCTAATTAAAATGTCTCAAAAAAGATATTAATATTGTGAAAACTTTAGAAAGTATAAGTCTCGATGATTTCCAAAACCTTGCAGAATTTTTGCAAATATCAGGTCGTAGATCTAAAGATGAATACAATTGGGAGTGGACCACCCGCAATGACATGGCATCTTCTCATGAACCACGAAGGGAGAGTATGAGATCTCATAATACAAATACGAGATGACCCCAAACAGATTTTCATGTTGGTGGAGAAGCACACATAGCGGAAACCAGGTCAAAGAGAAGTCAAATTCCCTTGCATCAAACAACCTATGAGAAATCGGTTTTAAAACATATACATCCTTTTGGGGTTATTCTTAACCTTGATGTACTAAACTTCAAAAACAGAGAAGATCACATAGATGATTGGACATCGGTTATAGAATAGTAGTAGGAACACTTGATCTCAACATATAATGATTCGTTAAATTTTTAGAAATGAGTCTTATGAGATATGTTAAAATTGCATGGGACATGACTTTGGTAGAAACCAAAGAGTTGCTCATGGCCAGAGAATCTCTCAGTGAGATAGTCAGAATAATGAATACCTTATTTAAAACACAATTTATAGGGGTATATTATTTTAACAGCCAAGACACAAAGAAGAAAAATAAATATACTCAAGCTCTGTATAGCCTTGAATTACATGAAATCTGATTAATAGTGGCACTCTTTCTTCAGTTCATACTATATCACTCAGCTTCCTAGAAATATCATGATTACCTTAATGGATTCAAAAAGTAGTACATGAGACATTGACACACAATGTTTATTTGTTCAGATGAGATATTTTGAAGTTATACTTCTTCAGTACAACACCAGAACCAGCACAAAATAGGTGACGAAGCATTTCATTTTATCAAATTAAGGAAGTTGGATACAAATATCAGAAATTCATCAAAGATCATCCATTAGAAGAAACAACCCTTATTATTTCATTAATTGAAGATGACATCTCTATCAGAAAGAGAATGAGGTCTATGAGTCTTTTTAACCGAGATGAACAAAGTCATGTTTCCATTTAAGCTCTATCAGAATTCTATAACTGAATCTTTTCTGTTAAACACTATGACAGGAAAAAAAACAACAAGTTTTGCAGATGACCTATTTGAAAAGAAAAGAAATCTTCGGTACGTAGAATAGTAAGCTGCCGGGCAGCAAAGAAAATAATTAGAAATTCTGCAACATGGCTCATATGAGAAGATAGTCAGAAAACATCTGTCCAGAATGATCGAACCAAAAAGAGCCAGAACTGATAAAGGCTTTCGACCAAGAACAGACCGAAAGCATATTGCAGAGACATGACCAAATGGTGAGAGATCACTTAAAAAAAATTTCTGGAGGACCATACAAAAGAAAAATATTCCTCTATACATATATAGCAAGCATGTGATCCAACCACTCCATTAGCGGAGGATGGACCACAACTAAAAGATGACTCTATCAATTAGTGAATATGGACCACTCAACAACCATAAAGAAAAGCCACTAACATGTGGTTGAATGGACCACCACTCACAAGATTCCGTCAGCCACAACTAGCAGAATAATTTACAAGATTTGATATCAGATTTCAAATCTATAAGACTTCTATAAATACCAAGGCACAAGGAAAATGAATACATCATTCAACATTTTCATTTTTTTCCTCTAAATAAACATTTGCAATAGTTTTCTTTATTATATGTGTGTTCAAATTCTGGCTACTATAGCTAGCTAAACAAGTTCCACATCCTCTAAATAATCCTATACATGAGGTTACTATGTATTAATAAATTGTATGTTTGAATAAAAAGACCAAGTCTTGCTGCCCCTCTCATGTATTATTTTCAAATTGAACCACTTTACTATACACTCTGAGGTAAGAAATCAAACAATGTTGTGCTAAGTGTTGTTGTGACCGTGTAGTTGAGCTGTGATGAGCAATCTCTAAAACCGACAGATACAACCCGGCTACACTCTGATCAAAAAAGTAAAATGTTCAATATATTAGAGTAAAACATGATGAGTCATATAAAAATCATCTGAAACATGATATATAAGCTGTAAACTTTGTGTAGTTGCATATATTTGGGTTATATGTATTTAAGTACATAAAATAATTATAAATATTGATGATATTTTCGTAAAATTGAAATGAGTAGGAAGCTCAAACACCTCAAACAAATATTTGAAGAAGTAGAAAATGATGAGAAAATAAATTTAAAATTATATTGTCAAATTGCACATGTTGTAATCGTGGAAATGAAGCTTAATATGACAACATTGACAAGTGGCAAAAATATGTATTCAAAAGCAAATAGTCGGTCCACCCATGTTAAAGCAAATATGAAGATTGCTCATACGCAACTATTTAGAAATCCAGTCCAGCTGATTTGAATGTGAAGCTACAGCTATTATCAATTTCAAACTCAAATACATTCCCGATTCGTTTTCTTCTCTGGCTTATGGATTATTGCTGCAAATTCACCGTATGAAGAACGATTCCCTTTACTGTTGTAAGTCCTATATCTGTTCAAGAATCGAGATTTCTTGCTTACGCAAATGGGTTTTCTCAGGTATTTTTTCTTTTTGTAGTTGTAGGGTGGCGATGATGAAGAGAAAAGATTGATTTTTTTCGCTGAAAATGGCGGCGGGGGAGAAAAGGGACTTTGCTCTGAGACCCGTACTTGTGAAATTTGGAGTGGGTCTTGCTATTTCGCTTGGTGGGATTCTTTATACCTTTTTAGAAGTAGAGGAATCAAGCCTTCTAAATTAAAACCTCCACTGCCTTCTCCAGGTTAGATTTTCTTCAAATTTCTGTTTTTGTTTCGTTTCCTGATTTTATTCTTTCTTCATGGGGCATATTAATTTGATTTGCAGATAAGATCATTCTGTCTGATTCAATTAGGGAAAGCGAGGGGTTCGGTGCCGATGATTGTGCTTTGGAAAGGGTATTCATTTTCAAGTAACTTTGATTGGTAGTATAGATTTTTTTCCATTGAGGAAAAGAAATTGGTTTGATCGGTGGGTTTTGTTAGTGCTTACTCAAAACTTGTCAATAAAATCAGTGTACTTTTGAAAGACAACTACAGTGATAGCTTTCCCGGTTAGTGATGAACTTCTAAATTTTTGCATGAACGTGCAGAGCCGAGATGATGGAACACATATGAATTTTCATTCACGGAGTAAAATGTTTTCATACTAGTGGACCAAATTGATTTATTTTTTTCTTTCAGGAGTCGTCTGTCGCGGAGATTAATTTTTTGACCGATCTATCTCCGAGCGTTGAATACAGTGGAGATAGATATGGCTTTCTCTTGCCAGAGTTTACCAAACTTGTTACAGAATGTGATTTAGATGTCACAGCCTGTTCGATTCCTCCAGAGAAAAATCTTGGAACTCAAGTTCTTGATGTAGAATCGCCTCAGGAATTCAAATGTTCTGAACCTGATGAACACAATAGTGAGATTAATAGTCTAAGGAACCAGGTTGAAATTCTTGAGGAAAGAGAGAGATACTTGGAGATTCAGTTGCTCGAGTATTACGGTCTTAAAGAGCAAGAAACTGTTGTCGTGGAGCTCCAAAACCAGCTAAGAGTAAGCAACATGGAGGCTAAACTTAATAATATGAAGATCGAGTCTTTGCTATCAGATAACAGAAGATTAGAAGCGCAGGTGGCTGATTATGCTAAAGTGGTAACTGAGCTTGAAGCTGCAAAAACTAAGATACAGATTCTAAGGAAGAAACTTAGATTTGAAGCCGAACAGAATAAGGAGCAAATTTTATCCCTTCGAGAAAGAGTGATGAAACTTCAGGATGAGGAAAAAAGGGCCATTGAAAATTGTAATGATATGGAAATGCATCGGCAGAAAGAGAATGAATCGGAGGAGTTAGAGGCGGTGAAGATGTCCAATCACGATTTGAAGATGGCAAATTCCGAATTGGCTCGAAAATTGGAGTACTTGCAAATGCTTGCCACATCTGCATTAGACAATGAAGAGGTAAATCTACATATATTATTCTTTTCATAAAAAATGGATTATGAGTATTTTGTGCAAGAATTATGGGATCTTTGTTGTATCAGGCACAAGAGCTTAAAGAAGAGAACCAGCGTCTACAAAAACGAAATAAAAGTTTGTCTGAGGAAATCGAGCATGTGAGAGCTGATCGATGCACAGACATCGAAGAGCTTGTCTATCTCAGATGGATAAATGCTTGCTTGCGCTATGAATTGAGAAATTACCGGCCTTTCCCAGGTAAAACAGTTGCAAGGGATCTCAGCAAAACATTGAGCCCGAAATCAGAAGAGAAAGCCAAACAGCTCATTCTTGAATATGCAAGTAATGAATGTTCTGATTTGTCTGAGTTCGATCCTGAGCAGTGGTCAACTTTCCATGCTTCACTTACAGATTCTGGGGAGCACAATGATTCTATGTCAGCAAAAACGACAACCCCTTTGAGCAAAATGAAATTTTTTGCCAAGTTGATGAAAGTATTGCGAGGAAAAGACGGTGATCATCATAGTCAGACATCTATACCTGTAGATTATGTTTTAGATAGATACTCTAGTGACTCTCATTCAGTCATTTCCGATGGATTCTCAAAGATGTTGCAGACTCCATGGGAGGAGTCTTCTCGCCTTTCACTAGAGCTACAAAGATCCTATTCACGAGGTGAAAATAGTATTGTTACCGGGGAAAGCCACGACTCTTCTCGAAGAACCAGTGAGGATAGCTCCTTGAGTATATTCAGACAAATCAACTTGATAACAGAAGATATCAACGACTTTTCTCTAGAGAATCAGGATGCTCAAAACGCAACCAAAAAAAAACTGATAAAATATGCCGAAGCTTTGAAGAACTCGCACATGAAATCATCATTTCATCGTAGATCAGCACCCCCGTTTAATTCCTTTTGACATTCTATGGATCCATCTTGTGTCAAAAAATGTTAGTATATAGATAGACAGTATGTCAGTTTCAAATTTATAATACATATACACATGATTACTCTATTTTCCTATGTTGGTTATGAATATTTTTGAAGTTGAATATGATAGATTTTATCAAAGATTTCTTCTCTTATCAGTTACAAGAATATCGTGCGGCGGGGAACAAAATGACAATTTTGTCTTGTTTTAGTTTGATCCCAGGAATTTAAATAACCACCCACTGTCTTTTAAATGGGAAGGTTATTTTAATCGATCAGTTGATACCTTATTACATATTACATTTTCAAGGAAAGAACAATATTTTTTTTATATCATTACTGCTTATAATGAGTTATTGCAACGATGATATATGATAGATAATCGAACTTCGATTATGATTGATTGATATGTATGTTTAGGTGATATTAATTATGGAATTGCTATCCAAGTTGAAAATCCTTTGATAGATGATAATCGAAAATGTTGATTAATAAATAATGAGTTATGTATTCGTGATCGAAACTAATATTTAGTAAGATGGTTATGTAATTTATGCCTTGAGAGTTAAATATACCAGTGTGGCAAATTCTTGAGGTCGAAAGGCCGATATCGAAAATCATAATCGATTTGTGATAATTGAATATATTTTAATTACAAAAACTCAACACGAAAACCCGATGAATCTTGTCTCAATGCTATATGTACTTCTTTAAGGAAAAAGTCCGTCTGAAGCATGATGTAGACCTGACACGGATTCCAGTTCTCGGAAATCATGAACATGGAGAAGTTCTCGGATGTATTTTCCATTAAGATTCATATTATTCTCAAATATGGTGATCGTAACCATTTATAAAATTTTCTTTCTTAAAAGATTAGACCTGAATAAGTCATGAAACCTTTGTCTATATATGAATTTCTTTAGATTAAATTTTTAGGATGCATATATAATTAAGCAACTCTTTAGATTAAATTTTTATGCGAATTTTAATTGACAATTGTCGTGTACTTATAATATGCATTCAATAACTTGATTATAAAGTTAGTTGGCATGAAAATACTTGGTCTTCCCCGCAAAGAACTCGTGGCTAAATTCAATGTTTATAAGTCAGTCAAAAATGCGTACATTTGGGGTTAAGTGGGTATACCAAGAAGTGAAAGTACGAGGAAAAAATCAACAGGAAATGACCTGGCCGGTTCCATTTCATTAGCTTCCCTACACCAGCCCAGACCAACCATCAAAGTTAGCTAGGATGAAGAAGTAACAAGGGGCCGATGTTAGCAACCCTGGCGCGATAATTGAGCAATGCTGTTTCACATTTTTACCAAACTTGAATTTGATACTTTTTGATATGAAATTGTTTTTTGCTGATTATCTATGCAACATAAGATTCCACGGTTCCTAATGAGTTGCTTAAGCTTGATAGACGCATTTTAAGCCATCTTTTGTTTACCGTGTAAAGAATTTTTTTAATGGGTCGTAGTTTGTGTCATATATAAAATTTGGATTATAGGCAAGTATCGTGAACAATGTAAATACTTCTGTGAGCCACACATCTGTTGGAGAGGAGGAGCACACACTCCTTGGTAAATCCACGATTACAAAGTGCTTAAGAGGACTGATTTTTCACAATTTCAGCCAACTCTTCCTTCCAGACAAATACACAGCAGGTATGCAGTTGAACACAGAAGTAGTTTTGGATCTCTTCTGTGGAACTGGAATTATTTATTGGTCTCTAACCTTGCAAATAGGTAAACTTTCCCTTTATTGTTTGATTTGATGATTAGACAGGCTACCGCTGCTTTTACCAATCGCTTTTCCATACTCTTAGGGTGAGACGCATGTTTGGTTTTGAGATTGTTGATCAAGCCAATATAAGATGCACGTAGTAATGCCAGCATTTTTCTTAAGTGGATCTCAACAAAATCGATGAGAACTTCGGAGAATATTTTCAAAAGCCTGATCTGGCCATTACATCATGTTCTCTCTTTTTCTTTAGTTGCAATCTCTCTAGCTATTACGTCTTTTTGTGGAATGTTGCATACTATCTCATCTGTAACAATCACTTGTACTGATAAAAATGATGCAGATCCGGAATCATCTCGGTATGCACATGAAATGCTACCCCGGGGATTCTTTAAAAAAATTCTAACCAAATACACAACTGCTTCTAATTTTCAAAAGAGTAGGTCTCTTATGAGACGGTCTCGAATTTTTATATGTGAGACAGGTCAACCCTACTACATTCCTTTGGCCTTTAAAGAGAAGATTTACCCCATAAATCTTATAGCTGAAACAGCATTGCCATCACTTGCTGACATTGATTACATTTGGATTGTCACGCCCCGGGACGGGGGTTGGTTGACACCGGCGTTGCTCTCAAATATTCATTCGAAAACAACAAGCCTCAGAAGTACAGAATTTCAGAAACCCGTCTTTTATTCATAATAATCATTGTCTGTTACAACTCAATGACAAATGTTTTACAGCGGAAATGTAAAACCATAAAATTACATTGTCTGAACATGTGCAGCGGAAAATAAAACCTAAATCAGAACTAAGAACAACGATCTTCATCACCAGCCCCAAAACTGACGTTGCTCCTCTTCTTCTATCAACTCTTCCTCGTTCTTATCTGAGATGGGTTTGGTGGGTGAGTGATATGATTGTCACTCAGTAAGCAGGGGCGGGAATAACTCCCAGTTTTCGAAATCGTTTTCAACAGAAACACAAATACAATAATATACAGAGAACTCTTGTTTTCAGAACAGTAATCAGAATTCAGGAATTACAGAACAGAATTCAGAATTAGTAAGCACTGAGCACGTTAGTGAATTTCATGGCTAAACTGATATCAGTCCCCTATATGTTCTCTCCTCTAAGGGGTGAGGCCAGAATCAGAATCAGAATCAGAAATCAGAAATGTTCAGAATATATATTTCTACCATTAGTTCACTAGGGAGTTTCAGTGCTTCAAAATCATATATCAGAAATCATACAGAAACTGAACTTTAAAACAGAATTATCAAACGGATTTCAAGATATTTACATATAAGCCCACTTACCGTAATTTGCTTAAAGTTTCGGTTGAAGTCTACTGGAATTTGGCTGTTCTCGCTACTGGATTTTGCTGCTTGACAAAGGCACTCTTTCTTAACTCGAAATTTAAGTGATAATCTCAAAGCTTGTGTAACCCATTTCAGAGACTTGAGGGTGTTATTTATAGGCCACAATCTGACTGTTACGTTTCCAATTAATGGCCATAATCTGACATTAACAGCCTTTATTCCATGTTAATGCTTCAGTTACAAGTCTGAGCTGAATCAGTAACTGACTGCTGCTTCTTTCTCGCTCTTCTGCTGCTGCTGATTTTTTCGTTCTTCTACTGCTGCTGCTGGAAAATACATGTTTGCTGGAAAAATACCAGCTTCTGAATATTATCTTCTGCTGGAAATTTTGCATTGCTTACTGAAATGCTTTTGCTGGAAATTCGGGTTCTCACATCCCTCCGTCCTTATGAAAAGTTTCGTCCTCGAAACTTGGCTATACTTGATCTTCAAAGAGATAGGGATATTGTGTTCGCATCTTTTCTTCCAACTCCCAAGTAGCTTCTCTTTCGGTGTGGTTGGACCATTGTACCTTGACATATGGAATAGTTCGTCGCCTCAGTACTTGGTCTTTGCTATCCACAATTCGAATCGGAATTTCTTCATACTTCAGCTCTTCATTTAGATTGCTCTCAACCAGAAATGGTCCAGCTTCCAGTATGTGACTTGGATCAGGAATATATCTCCTCAGCTGCGATACATGGAATACATTGTGAATTCTTGACATGTCGGGTGGAAGTGCTAATCTATAAGCAAGTGTTCCCACTTTCTCAAGAATTTCAAATGGTCCGACGTATCTGGGATTTAGTTTCTCAGCCTTGTTGAATCGGATTACACCCTTAATGGGTGACACTTTCACATATGCCTTCTCTCCAGCTTCAAATTCCACGGGCCTTCTTTTCATGTCCGCCCAGCTTTTCTGTCGATCTTGTGCAGATTTTAGTCTCTCCTTGATCACAGCAACTTTATCCACTGTTTCTTGGATCAGTTCGGGTCCGACGATGGATTTTTTCCCTACTTCATCCCAATACAGTGGTGATCGACATTTTCGTCCATACAAAGCTTCGTATGGTGCCATTCCAATGCTGCTGTGATAACTATTGTTGTATGCGAACTCAATTAAGGGCAGATGTTCGCTCCAATTACCACTGAAGTCCAAGGCACATGCTCTCAGCATATCTTCTAGAGTTTGAATTGTCCGCTCTGTTTGGCCATCGGTGTGAGGATGATAGGCCGTGCTAAGAGTAATTTTGGTCCCCATAGCATGTTGAAAGCTCTTCCAAAAGCGGGATGTAAACCTCGGATCTCTGTCCGACAGTATGCTAGCTGGAACTCCATGCAATCGTACGATCTCATTCATGTACAATGTGGCTAGCTTGTCCAAACTATAATTCATGCGGATAGGTAAGAAATGTGCAGATTTTGTGAGTCTATCCACGATTACCCATATTCCGTCATGACTTTGTCTCGACTTTGGTAAACCAACTACAAAATCCATGGAAATATGTTCCCATTTCCATTCCGGGATTTCTAATGGTTGAAGAAGTCCACCAGGTCTTTGGTGCTCTGCCTTGACTTGCTGGCACACGTGACACTTGGAAACAAATAGTGCCACGTCTTTCTTCATTCCACTCCACCAAAAATTTTTCTTCAAATCTCTGTACATCTTGGTACTGCCCGGATGGACTGAAAATTTTGACTTATGTGCCTCAGACATTACTTCTTGTCGAAGATTATCGATGTCTGGTACGCACAATCGTCCTTTCATCCACAAGGTTCCTTTGTTATCCGTCTCGAAATCTGGTGATTTCCCTTCTTTAACTTGCTCTTTTAGTTTCACCAAAGCGGGGTCTCTATCTTGACTCATCTTGATTGTCTCTCGAAGACATGGTTGTGCTGAAAGTGATGCCAGGATCACCTTACTCATATTTTTTCGACTTAAAGCATCTGCTACTTTGTTGGCTTTGCCTGAATGGTAGCTTATTGTCAAGTCGTAATCCTTCATGAGTTCGATCCATCGTCTTTGTCTCATATTTAGTTCCTTTTGAGTGAACAAATATTTGAGACTTTGGTGATCGGTGAAAATCTCATACTTGGCTCCATAAAGATAGTGTCTCCAAATCTTTAGTGCGAACACCACTGCAGCTAATTCAAGGTCATGTGTTGGGTAATTCTGTTCATACGGCTTCAACTGTCTTGACGCGTATGCAATCACCCTTCCCTCTTGCATGAGTACACATCCTAAACCTTCTTTGGATGCATCACTATAGACGGTGTAGTCCTTACCTTCCATAGGTAATACTAGCACTGGTGTGGATGTAAGCTTCTTCTTCAAAGTCTCGAAGCTTTGCTCACATTTTTCACTCCATTGAAACTTAGAGTTCTTCTGTGTGAGCTTGGTGAGAAGTATGGATATTGAGGAAAATCCTTCAACAAATTTTCGGTAATAGCCTGCTAGTCCCAAGAAGCTTCGTACCTCTGTCACATTCTTTGGTCTAGGCCAATCCGAAATTGCCTCCACTTTCTTAGGGTCCACAGATACTCCTGCTGCTGATATTATGTGTCCCAAGAATGCGACACTCTCTAGCCAGAATTCGCATTTCTTGAACTTGGCGTATAGTTCCTTTTGTAGGGTGAGATGAAGATGTTCTTTGTGGTCTTCTTCACTTGACGAATATACTAGAATATCGTCGATGAATACCACAACAAACTTGTCTAGAAATGGTTTAAACACTCTGTTCATGAGATCCATGAATACTGCCGGAGCGTTTGTTAATCCAAACGGCATCACTGTGAACTCATAGTGTCCATACCTTGTTCTAAAGGCTGTCTTCGGAATGTCGTCTGTCTTGACCTTGAGTTGGTGATAGCCTGACCTTAAGTCGAGCTTGGAAAAGACTGAAGCTCCTTTGAGTTGGTCAAACAAGTCATCTATCCTTGGAAGCGGATACTTGTTTTTGATTGTGATCTTGTTCAGCTCTCGGTAGTCGATACACATCCTCATGCTTTCGTCCTTCTTCTTTACAAATAGGACAGGAGCTCCCCACGGAGACGCGCTTGGTCGAATCTGCTTCTTATCCAACAACTCTTGAAGTTGCTCTTTGAGTTCTTTCAACTCTGCTGGGGCCATTCGGTATGGTGCTTTTGAGATTGGTGTAGCATTGGGCATTAAGTTAATCTCAAATTCCACTTCGCGATCGGGAAGTTCGCCCGGGAGTTCTTCAGGAAAGACATCCGGGAATTCTTGTACAACTGGAATCTCTTCTAGCGTAAGTGCGGTTTCTTTCTTTACCTCGCTTAACATAGCTAGGTAAACTTCTTCTCCACTTTTCATGGCTTTCCAAGTTTGAGAAGCAGAAAGAAGAGTCTTTCGTTCTTTGGTCTTGCCATGGAATAAAATTTTCTCTTGGTGTGGAGCTTGGATGGTTACCGTCTTTCCATGACAGTCTACTAAGGCATGATTCTTGGCTAACCAATCCATTCCAAGAATTACGTCGAATTCCACCATGTTTAGTTGAATCAGGTTTGCCTTGAATTTCTGATCTTCTATGAGAACATTAATATCCCGATATAGAGTGCGAGTTTCTAAAATTCGATTTGCAGGAGTGGCTACTCTATATGGTTCTTCTAAGTTATCAGGTTTAGCTCCTAACCTTTTGGCAAATCTTTTAGACATGAATGAATGCGTAGCACCACAATCAAATAACACATAGGCAGGTATATTATTGATCAGAATGGTACCGGCTACGACATCATTTGAGTTGTCCGCCTCTTCTTGAGTGATAGCATAGACTCGAGCATTTGGCTTGTTCTCCCTAGTTTTGTTTGGAGGTGTTCCTCCTGTTGGTCCGTTCCTTGGATCTGGAAGAGGACATTGAGCAATGCGATGGTCCATCTTTCCACAACGGAAACAAGCTCCAGAATTCCTACGACATTCACCAGTGTGTGTGAATCCGCAAGTTTGGCACTTGACTCCTTCTTTGTTTGATTGAGAAGAAGTGGTTCCTTTGGATGGAGTACTGGTAAATTGGTTGCTCGAAAACTTAGGCCTCTTGAATTGCTGGCCCGATTGGTACTGGCTTGGCTGAGGACGTTTGAGTTTGTTCTCACCTTCACGCCTCTTGATGTCATTCTCAGCCCTGATGGCGGCTCCCATCAATTCATCAAAACTATTGGGCTCGATAACGGCAAGGGCAGATTGAATACGGCTGTTCAATCCCTTCTCGAAGCGATGCATCTTCAAGGCCTCGTCTCCCATTATGGTTGGGGAGTAAGTTCCCAATGAGTGGAACTTGGATGAATACTCCACCACTGTCATGTTTGGTTCTTGAACCAAGCTTTCAAATTCTGACAGCTTTTGCACTCGAACTGCTGTCGGAAAGTACTGCCTCAGGAATGCCTCTCGGAACCTTTGCCAAGTGATAGGTCCCGTCTCTATCATAGCTGGTGAGACTCCTTCCCACCATTTGGCAGCTTTATCCACAAGGAAGGGTGTAATAACCTCTACTCTGACCCTTTGGGGAACCTCAAGTAGTCGAAGATGGTTTTCCACCTCTTTCATCCAATTCTGTCCGACCTCTGGATCGGTGCTTCCATCGAAGTTAGGGACTCTTGCTCTTCGGAGAGCCTCATAATGTTGCTTAGTCCCATTTTGAGCTGGAGGTGGTGGTGGTGGCTGGTTAGCATTGGGGTTCACCAACCCTTGTAACGTGGTTGCCACAATCGTGGCTATCGCCATTAAATCCACTTGGCTGAGGCCAACTGCTGGTGGCTGTTGTTGTTGTTCATTCTCATCGTTGCGGTTGTTGTTACGGTTGTTGTAACGAGGATTGCGGTTGTTTCTAACTGGGCGTCCGTCCATTTCCTACAATTAAGAGAGTTCTAAGGTTGATAACAGAATAGAGACTAAACAAAAGAATCACAAGGATTGAGTAATTGCTCCAAAAATTAAATATGAACCAATGGATAAAAATAATCTTTTATTGATTCCTCAAGAAGGTGCAATTACAAATTGAACTTTGAAAATGAAATAGAAATGTAAAGGGAACAAGTATCACAGGACTACTAATAATGTTCTAATCTATCACTTCTCCCAAATCTAAATCCATATGATCCTCTTCAACTTCCTCTTCTTCTTCTTCGGGATCCTCCTCGGGTTCATCTTCATGGTTGGCTATCACTGCTTCGAGATGTTCAATATGCCCATGCAGAACCGCATTCTGGTCGCTAAGAACTTCAACAGTATCTTGCAACTCTTGAATCTGAGCATCAGTATGTTCTCTATACTGATTATGTTGGTGTACGAGTTGGTGATTCTGATCCTTGAGTATTTGGATCTTGTCAAGTAGTGTGTCATGTAACTCGATGAATTCGACCACAGTCTCTTGGGAGGTCTCGAACTCTTCTTGAGTCTTCCTATGTCTCTCTTCTGCTTCATACAGATAGTGAGCATAACGTTGAACATCACCCTCTAAGTGTTCTGCTCGACGCTCCAATTCATCTTTGTCCAACTCTAGACAATAGTTATGTTGCTTGAGTTTCTCTAGCTTCCTTTCTAGGCTCTTAACGTAGCTACTTTTGTCAGCCATATCCTACATCCAACACATGAGGGTAAATGTTCAGAATTGATATCAAGAATATGGATTAAGTTATAGTCAAGTACTGGAATGAATAGAATCAGTAAGCCTATAACATTCAATAGTAGAAAATAGCTCCAAAATTTTCGGTCTCAGAATGGTCTGAAAAATTTACTGAAAATCCTTGACATCAAGAACATGAATGGTACCAAGTTTGGTGTAAAAATACTAAGCCATTTGAAAATGAAAATTCCTCAAAGTTTAAAATTTTTGGAAAATTTTACGGAAATGATTATATCCCTATCTAAACGATGGATTTTAGGCTTCGTCGGTGGTGCTAGAACGATGAATAGTTCTAGGTTAGGTTCTCCTCGTCGAGAGCTTTCCAATGCCTACTTTTAATGGTAAAAATTCCTCCTGGATCAAAAGTTATGGCCGTTTGAAGTTTGCGCGAAAAACACCTCAAATTCTATGCCATTTTGCGAGGTCTACTGCATTTGCTTGCTGGAATACACTGTCTACTGCAATTCTGATGCTTATGCAATCAGTCTGCTGCTTTTCCAGCATTGTCTGCTACATTCTGAGTCTACTGACTCAGTCTCCTGCATTCAGACCTACTGGTTTCCTTCTACTGGTTCTGGGTTCGGCTACTGGTTTCCATCTACTGGTTCTGGTTTCGTCTACTGGTTTTGGCCTACTGAATTTTTTTTTTATTTTTTATTTTTATTTTTATTTTTATTTTTATTTTTATTTTTTACTCGTTTCAGTAGTCTATTACAGTAGCTTATTTTCAGTAGTCTATTTCAGTAACCTTCAGAACTTATTCTCAGAAGTCTATAAGAACTTATTATTTCTAGTTCCTCCTCCCCAGATTATGAAACCCGATTTTGCTCTGATACCACTTCAATGTCACGCCCCGGGACGGGGGTTGGTTGACACCGGTGTTGCTCTCAAATATTCATTCGAAAACAACAAGCCTCAGAAGTACAGAATTTCAGAAACCCGTCTTTTATTCATAATAATCATTGTCTGTTACAACTCAATGACAAATGTTTTACAGCGGAAATGTAAAACCATAAAATTACATTGTCTGAACATGTGCAGCGGAAAATAAAACCTAAATCAGAACTAAGAACAACGATCTTCATCACCAGCCCCAAAACTGACGTTGCTCCTCTTCTTCTATCAACTCTTCCTCGTTCTTATCTGAGATGGGTTTGGTGGGTGAGTGATATGATTGTCACTCAGTAAGCAGGGGCGGGAATAACTCCCAGTTTTCGAAATCGTTTTCAACAGAAACACAAATACAATAATATACAGAGAACTCTTGTTTTCAGAACAGTAATCAGAATTCAGGAATTACAGAACAAAATTCAGAATTAGTAAGCACTGAGCACGTTAGTGAATTTCATGGCTAAACTGATATCAGTCCCCTATATGTTCTCTCCTCTAAGGGGTGAGGCCAGAATCAGAATCAGAATCAGAATCAGAAATCAGAAATGTTCAGAATATATATTCCTACCATTAGTTCACTAGGGAGTTTCAGTGCTTCAAAATCATATTACAGAAATCATACAGAAACTGAACTTTAAAACAGAATTATCAAACGGATTTCAAGATATTTACATATAAGCCCACTTACCGTAATTTGCTTAAAGTTTCGGTTGAAGTCTACTGGAATTTGGCTGTTCTCGCTACTGGATTTTGCTGCTTGACAAAGGCACTCTTTCTTAACTCGAAATTTAAGTGATAATCTCAAAGCTTGTGTAACCGATTTCAGAGACTTGAGGGTGTTATTTATAGGCCACAATCTGACTGTTACGTTTCCAATTAATGGCCATAATCTGACATTAACAGCCTTTATTCCATGTTAATGCTTCAGTTACAAGTCTGAGCTGAATCAGTAACTGACTGCTGCTTCTTTCTCGCTCTTCTGCTGCTGCTGATTTTTTCGTTCTTCTACTGCTGCTGCTGGAAAATACATGTTTGCTGGAAAAATACCAGCTTCTGAATATTATCTTCTGCTGGAAATTTTGCATTGCTTACTGAAATGCTTTTGCTGGAAATTCGGGTTCTCACATGGATAGCTACATGTGCTTCGATTTAGTTAGAGGTGAATGAACTTGACACCAGTTTTCCTCAGTTGAAGAAATTCAAATTTTATGAGAATCTTATCAAATTCTCTATCATTATCTGTGAAAGGCCCGAAAATCCTTAATTGAAAATTTGCGGAAAATTAAAAATTTTCTTTTTTTAAAAGAACTTAAATGGCTTCATTCATAAAATCAACTGATAAATCCAGTTCAAAGTTTAAAATATCGCAGCGGAAGAAAATAAATTTTGCCAAAATCACAATTTAAAAATATCCAACGACTGATAAAATGTTTGCGGAATAAAATAACAACTGCTGCACTGAGGTCCTCGGGTGCCACTACTGCCGACCCAAGCTGGCTCACTGGTCCCCGCCCTCGGCCCTAGCCTCATCAGTACCTACAACAATCAAGTCTAGTGAGCCTAAAGACTCAGCATGCAAATATCGCAGGTAACGAGTAAAATCTGAAGTAAAATATGCATGGGATAAAATATCATGTCATGAGGCATGCTGAAAATAATCTGTACTGAGCAATTATATTACGTGCATAACTGAACTGAAAATCACAGTAAAAATATTTGCTCCTTGGAGCCCTGCACTGAAAATAACTGGTAAAATTTTCTGTTGAGATTATGGTCTACGCCTGTGGCCCCTGCACTAAGCTGAACTGATCGGTAACTGGCTACCGGGGAGTCTGAAACTGAACTGAGCTGGCCGGTCACTGGCGACCGGGTGGTACCAAACTGAACTGAGCGGTCACTGGCGACCGTATAAAATAATACTCCCACATAGTGAATGAACCACAAGCCATATCGCATAAATCTCAAAAATAATCATTTTCTATTTAATGCACGTAAAATAATTAACTGGTATAATGAAAATTCCTGTATATTTTACCAACTGGATTGGATTGGATCGTCCCCAGGCTCGCTGCAGCCTAACTGTGTCATGAAAAATATGCAATGGATTAAACTTGACCAACTATGCAATTTACGTCCAAAAGATGCGACTATGACGCCTAATGACTTCGTATTTAATCATGAATCCAAACCAACCTGAACCGACACTGAACCGACATAAAGTCATGATTAAAATACGCTTAAAATTATGAACTTATGCTCCTAAAGTGATGAGGGTCGAAATCTAGGTGAATGGAGACCAAAACGTGAAACGCTCTTTCGAGAGTCAATTTGGCACTTCGCACCCTAAATTCTCGTACGACCTCAAAAATGATCCGAATCACGAACGGTCGAAAAAATGACCTTCCTAACTCAATGCAGCACTGTCCAGTCCAAGGCCATAGGCTAAAAGCCGACCGAGAACTCGAACGAGCCTCCGAACCGACACAGCAACTTGCTTTAAAAATACAGCAGCTGTACAACTACAAGACTTGTGTTGGTTTCGAGACTATCGGCCATTAGGGGCGTGAACCACCGACCAGAGACTCTTACCAACATCCCATGGAATGATTTGAACCATGGCTAAGGGCACAAGACCAGCCACAATTCGCACCACACCAGAAACGAGATTACACGCCTAGCCGAGAAGGAAATTCTGCGCGCGTAGGGAGTTTGGCTTCGCTTGTTGTCTCGTGTCGTTCCAATGGCCATTTCATTGACCATGGCACGATCTAGACATCTAGGGGCAAGGTGTAAACCGTGGCTAAGGGCCCTAGGCCAACCAAGATTCACACCACGCCTCAACAAAACGAACACACTTGCTGTCAAAAACTGAAGGCCGAGAGGGGAGGGGCTGTTCTTGCATTTTATTTTAAAACCGATGCACCACCGACCAAGCCACCAAAAGGGCGACTTAGTCACGTCTTAGACATGCTAGGGGAGGGATCTAACCATGGCTATATGCCTTGTGGCAGCCCAGATCAGATCCACCCCCTTGACAGCCCACAACAGAATTTTCGAAACTCAAATGACAAGAAAGAAAGCTGCTGTCATTTCCGATTTCTATCATGCATGGGGCTTGTTTGAATGGACCATCATGGTCTTGACACACCCTAGTATGTGTCTAGAAGTAGCCTAGTGAGCCTGGAGTCGAGCCATCCACCTGAAACATCAAAACAAGAGCAAACCCGTGAAGCATGTAATGAAGGGCCGAAAAATCTGCATGTTGCATTTTTCTGAAAATCCTAGATGTATTTCGGTTTTTGCATATAAAGATGATCATGTGATGTTAAAAATAATGATAATATGACTTGATTGAGGCTTAGGAAAAAGTATATACATGCCTGGTTCGTTTCGAACGAAAAAACGAATAAAACAACGACGACGCGACGCGGAGGAGTGGAACGTTTCTCTTGTTTCTTACTACTCGATTTCTCTCCCTTTTTTTTTTCTCTACTTCCTCACGGTTTTTCCCCTCTCTGAAAATGCTCTCAATTCTCTCAAATTTCGGTGGTTGAGATGGGGAGGAAGGCTAGGGAATATATGGGAAGATTGCAAGAAAGAGGGAGGAGAATAATCATTCTATCCTAGTTCATTTGCTAGATAGGAAACAAGAATTATATCAAAGATTTTGAGGGGATATTGGGGTGCATAGGGTCGATCATGGTGTCTAGGTACAAGGGAGGAATGGTGCTAAATTAATTATTTGATAGGGATTTAAAAGTTAGGAGAATATTTACCTAGAAACTTTTAAGGGAAGGATAATTAAAATCTTTCAAATAAAAGGGGGCCGATTTTCTCTTTGACAGCTAGACTAGGATAATGCTTATTAGTTAATTAAATGGTGCTCCCAAAGATCAAAAGATTATCCTACTAATAAAATACAAAGAAAGGGGTTAAATGTGGAGAGTTGGCAAATGAATTATCTAGTCAATGAGGGTGGCCGAAAATTTTAATAAAATAGGAGGGAAAATATTATCTAGTTGATAAATTTCTAAACCTTTAAAGCCTTACCTATTCTTTAAATAATTTAGTGAATTAATACCTTAATTAATTGAACTCAAATGAATTTATTTTCTACTCACCTCAAGTAATTAAAATAATTCCTTAAACTTCTTTTTAACTTAAATTAACTTACTTGCTAGCTAAATAAAATCCTGGATATATTTTCTGAAATCTTAAATTTATCTCTAAACTCCAACCCCGGTCCGGCCTCACTGAAATAACTGAAAGAATAAAATCAAACTGCTGGCTAAAATAATTAACTTCAAATAAAAGCATTTAAATAATCATGCAATGAAGTCAATTAAATTTAAAACACTAGAATTATGCATGGCTTATACGTAGACTGATTTACGGGTTCTACATTATCTCTCCCTCGAACTCAAAATTCTCCATGATGTGTCTCAAATTCTTGATGAAAACAGGCTAGAAATTCCAAAGCATTTCCTCCTTTCTGTTGTTTGTCAGGATCTTGTCACTCAGCGGACATGATTAATTATTCTAGTGGCTTAAATTTGAACATTGTATTAAAGAAATCCGAGTCACCCGTGTCGGGGAATACAAATGAGCAAAATCCCCTAGTTTCAAGAAATTCAACGAGGATCAATGACTGTAAGTCCTCTCAGCCTCATGGTTTTTCCAGCTTTCGGTAATAGTTAGCTAACTTGTCTGGAGATGCAAATGATCGTAGTATTTGTCTTTCGAGCAGATACGACACAAAATTATTGCAAACTTCAATTATGCTTTGATAATGAAAGAAATGCTACCTTTAGTTCGTTTGCTTCTGGGAAACTCCGTAATATTCGGTTGAACCAGTCAGATGAGACATGTGTGGCAGATCAACAAAATCACATTGTAAAAATCAGTCAATTTTCTCAAAATGTTGACGATGAAGAGGGAAAAAAACCCGTGATATTAACAGTTGAGAAAATTTCAGCAGATGCAACTCCAACCTCTCTTGCTGGAAATAAAATCTTAACCAACGCTAGAGACCTTAGCTTGATCCGTGATTCTAGCATATTAAATGATTCTTATGCACATCCATTTCAAGAATGTAGAGTTATGCAAGAGAACAAGGCTAAAACAACGATGAGTAAAAGACATGCATCTGAGATGGATGATTTGACATGTAACATGTTCCTTATTGCGATTTATTGACAACAATAGGCCACCTGAAATCGACTGGATTGGGGAGGGTTCTGAAGACAAGGATTCTGAAGCAATGCGATTAGTAAGTACTGGCAAGAAGCAAGAAAATTCAGACACTTCTGTGGAAAACTGTATACCTGGTCTGCATGATGACGTAGCAGGAGTGATTGGTCAGAGATTGTTCTGGAAAGCAAGGCAAACAATTGTCCAGTAAGTATTTCGGTTGCTTGTTCTTGCAGCAGAAAAGTTTTTCGAATTTGAGGTCATCTACCCCTTTTTATTGAACTTCTAGTCTTTCTGTTGTACTCATTTTTTTGCAGTCAGCAAAAGATATTTGCAGTTCAGATATTTGAGTTGCACAGACTAGTAAAGGAAAGTATGCCTGTATTCAACTGAAGCAACTCTTCTGTAGCGCATCTGTCTAAATTTTGATTTAATTTCACTCTTCTAACGATATATTTAGTTATTTACTAATCTCCATGTGATAATATTAACAGGTGCAGAAACTAATTGCAGGATCACCAGAAGTGATATTCAAAACAATTTCAATCTCAAAAAGCCGTCTATGAAGTTTCCCCCCATGAAAAAGCTTCTCTTTGTTACTCCTTTGGACCCTTCTCCAATTCTAGCCAAACCAAAAGTAGATGCTGTAAAGTCAAACCCTGACAAGGATTGAAAGCTTCTACCGCCCCTAAATGCTGCTGAAAAACGATATTTTACCCAGCCTCCTGCTTCAAATACACCATCTACATCAGCATCCACTCCCACAGACGGTAACTTAGCACCTTGGTGTTTCTACCCACCACCTAGAAATCAATGGCTTGTTCTTGTAAGATCTCCTTCCGAGGGACTAATCTACAAGCCCTATACAGGGCCATGTCCTCCATCTTTTTGGCTTCATGGCGTCTATAATCGGAAAAACGCCCCAAAGGATTCCCCTTCTGCACCCGCTCTTCTGTCCTTCTCGGTCGGTCACTTCTTTCTTTTCTGACAACCTCCTTCTTCTATTTCTGAGCCTCTTCCATGTTGATAAAGAGCAATTTTTTCACCAGAGACCGGAAGAAGTCCCCTTCCTGGAGCCCCTATGTGAACGCCGTAGTTTTGGTCTCGGGTGCACATGAAGGTTCTTCCAATGCGGCTTTATTAAATTTGTGGATGTATTCCCTCAATGATTCATCCCTGTTCTGCTTGATCTCGAATGGACTAAAAACAGTCTTTCTTGTACCTTTTTCTATTTCTGAAGTGATTTAAAAAGACACTTTTAAAGTCCTCAAAATTTTGTATACTCCGGGAATCTAACTTGTCAAACCATTGTTGGGTTGAATCCACCAATGTGGTTAAGAAAGTCTTGCAAACGGGCCAAATGCTCTTCAAGGTCCGGATTTCCGTCATACTCCTTGAAGTTTGCTGACTTATAGTGGGCCGGTAAGGGCTCATTGGTTATGCGGGTGAAGAAAGGACACCCTCTTGGTTGAATTCAGGGATTTTGAGAGGACCCGGCTTGTCCTTCCAACTTCTTCACTTTTTGTCTCAAATCTTCTAGTTCTACAGCCATGGTAAAGACTTTGGAACATTCTTGGAGCTTTCTTCCTCCCCCTCCCTTTGTTTTGTCCTGAGCAGGAGATTCTTCCCGGAATCTGTCTTCACGGGTGTCCGGCTGCTACTAGGAGGTAACTTTTCTATCATGGCCTTCTGGACAACCGCTGCTATCCATTGAGTCGGTTGTTCGGGATTGATCATGAAAGTTTGCTGGGGTATGTGGAACCTCTGATTCTGAGGACTCCCTTCTGGAATTGTCCCTCCGAGCTGATTTTTTCGAGTGGAAACCATATCTTCATCTCAGATCTATGTCTCCCACAGACGACGCTAATGATGATGATCGAGTGAATTGGATTTGAGAGAGGTGGTCAATTACACCGAGTCGGACTGCTTCCTGCCCTGATATATTGGATCTTGGATGAAGGATGTTCGGGCTTTGGTATATCTGCACACTTTAACATAGATTGTTAATGGGGCACCAGAATATTCTTAAGCGTAATAATTCCGATGCTCAATCCAGTAAAGTGATTTTACATCAGGATAACGTATAGAGAGTATGTGTGTTTATTGAAAATGTCTGAATTTTCTGTTCACTGATACTATCAAGTCTGACAACTCATACTACTTCAGCCTAGTCACATCACCCTCACGTGCAATGAAAGACCTCCCAATGATGATTAAGACAGGGCGCCCCATACCTGTGAGCTCTTACTACCCGGCTGATCTACACGCTGATGGGCTTTGCTCAACCTTCTCGGCTTCTTGACTATCCAGAACCCAAACTAAAGATGACCCTGGTATCTCTTTGATACCCGGATATCTCTGGGGACCACAACCTTAATTTAGCATGTAAATTGTAGTTTGCTAATGTTGAAATTAACCTTCTGATGTTCTGCACTAAATGATTAGTTCCGTTTCCTAAACTGGGAAGATATTTTTGTAGGAAAAATCTATTTCATTGATAAGATTGTGGACTAGATTTGAAACAGAAGAACAAATTTCAAATTCATTGATCTTGTTTAATGCTAAAATCTGTTTGATTTTATTTTATTTCATTCGATGTCTTCTGATTATAGTTCTAACTTGTAAGTGTTTGTGATAAGTACATGTGAGATTTCGAGGACGAAATCTTTTAAGTGGGAAGAGAAATGTAAGGTCCACGTACCGTATTATTGAGAATCATGTGTAAACTCATAATAATCATATGATAACCACGATTCTCATAGTCGAGCTAAATCTAAGAGTAATGAATGATAATGTATTCAATATCAAATTAATTTCATGCGACGTTTTTCTCTTTTACATTCAATAGAACCCATTATTCTGGACGAGATTTGTAAAAATATAACCAAGCCACTTAAAGAATTAGAGAAATTTCCGAATGCAGTCCAATAGTTTGACTTGGGAATTGAAAGGGAAAGATAATATAAACTCTTACCATTTCAAACAATATGATATATGAGTTCCCATTAGTTTCAGAAAGTGTAAATAAAGCAATCTGATAGAAATGCCATCAATCAATCAAGAACCTAAAAAGCGGAACACATTGGAAAATCTTATTTTTAACGAATTCTTTTGTAATTTCAATAATTTTTCAGTTTTGAAAACTCGATTGAATTCCGAAAATATTTCATGAAATTTGTAGAAAATGGAAGAAATTATAACATGGAATTCAGAAAGTACCTCAACTGCCTGCACACATTCCAACTCTGGCTCCTCCGTTATCTAGCAAAATCTTCCCGGTGTCCCATTTATGTAGTGATGGGAAAAAACAATGAAATTTGTGAATATGCGTATTTGCAAACTTATATTTTTGGGAAGTTTGACTATTAATTGTATTTTTGTTTACATATATTATGGGAAAAAAACTTGTAAATATTCATTAATCATTAAATTTCTAGAATCTAATTTTTTTTTTTGTAAAAGTATTAACTTTTAAACATCAATTTTTGTCTAAATTATAGAAAATAAAAATGTTAAAGCTAAACATTTTAAAATGAAGTAAAAAATTTATTTGTAAGGATTTAAAATAATAAAGAAAACCCAGGTGAGTATAATGTAAAACATATCAAATTTTCTCATAAATACTTCAAGAATACAATAATTTTTTTTTAAAAAAACGAAGGCTTAAAAACAAAAAAACAAGAGATGAGGAAGCATAGATTGAATAAAGACGATGCCCCGCTAAAAGTTCTAGTTCAAGGATTTCTAAACTCGGTATCATCAAGTTTCCGAATCTGGTTGATCAAATTCTTAGGATATTATCAAAAGGAAAACACCAAAAGCATAAGCAAATCTACAACAAATGTAATGCCTACCCATTTACTTATAGCATATATCTCAAATCCGATAGTATAATCAACCAGGCCATAAGTTCTGTAAAAAAGTTCAGGAGTTGCTCTGATTCAGACAACAAATATGCAAAAGTTGACCGTCATTCATGACCAAAATGTCAATTTTTGTTCATTAAATTTCAAAATCATATATCTGAGAAGGAAAAAAATTATTGATAAAAAACAAATGTACGATAAAAAAACAAATATAAAAAGCTGAAAACTGGACCGTTAGCGACGTAAGTCGAACAAATTATTCAATACTAATTATGTTTCAAATATTTTCTGAAAAAGAATGAGAAAAATTATCTATCATCAAAGTTTTGTTGCGAAGATCAATAGAAAGGTAAAAATAAACAAGCGGATCATTTTAAAATAAAATAATTTTTTTGAAAAAAACTATTCGTAAAAAATTATAAATTTAATAATATATGAAAATTTTACATGACAAGGCTTTAAAAATTAAGGTTATAAAGACTGAATAATTCAGATGCATACCAGGCTAAAGATTCCATTATGTATATGTAAATATAAATGACTATCCACAATCAGCCGACAACCATTAGAAACCAAAACAACCAAAAGTTCACGTATCGATTAAGAGGCTGTGCTTAAAGTTCTCAAGTCGTAACTAAAAGAAAATTCAAGAATATGGAATCGATAGATTAAAACTGACCGGGAAAATAGAAAACTAAGTTTTCGATCTGCGATGGACAGAGTTAACTTGACTGTACCTAGTCTAAAATAAGGTTCAACCTACATTGGAACTCGTAACATTTTGTTTTTACAAATTAACTCATTATTGTCAGGTTACCACAAGGAATAAGAATGATCTAAGAATATTTACAGCCAATTAAGACTACCCTTGTATCCCTTAACCAAAAGTTAATGGTGAAACCAAGCACACGCTCAAATAAACAATTACAGCTCATGGTTTTTAGCATTATTGAATTTACAAAGACATCGGAGAAATTTCAATTCACCATATTCTCTAACAGCAAGTAGTGAAGTTCATTTATTTTGTCATATGATACACTTTAAAATCCAAGCAAGTTTGCAAACATGCGAGAAGTGAAAGGTGAAAATTTTAAATTTTAAGGTCAGTCAAAAAACATTTGAAGTAAAAAAACAAAATACCTGGGAAAGCATAGATTGAATAATTGCTTTACCCAAATATAAGTTCTAGTCCAAGAATTTCTAAACTTGGTATCATCAAGTTTCCAATCTGATTGATCAAATACTTCGGGTATTATCAAAAGGAAAACACCAAAAGCATAAGTAAATCTACATCGAATGAATACCATTTACTTATAGCATATGACTCAAGTCCTCACAATTAGTATGATATCTAGGCCACAAGTTCTTGTTTTAATAGAAGGTTTCAGTGCGGAAAAAGTTCAGGAGTTGCTCCTATTCAGACAACAAATGTGCAAAAGTTGACATTGTCATTCATGACCAAAATGCCAAATTTTTGTTCATTAAACTTCAAAATCATATATTTGAATGGAAAAAATTAATGATAAAAACAAATGTACGGGACTTGATGATATATAAAAAACGAACATGAGCAAAAAACTATATGTAAAATTAAAAGAAGAAAATGTAAAACCTTCATAGTCGAGATAAAGTTCAGCAGAACAGACATTCCCTGCTTTTCTTTCTCATATGATACTGAAATGTTACACAAGTTAATAACACAATAACTAAAAAGATAGGTGACAATCAACTGACCTTCAAATCTTGCCAAGAGGACGAAGAAGAAACACTACAACAAATGTCTACCATTTACTTATAGCATATTTCGAGTCCATATAATTAGTATAATCAACTAGGCCATAAGTTCTTGTTTGAATAGAAAGTTTCGGTGCCGAAAAAAAGTTCAGAAGTTGCTACTGATTCAGACAACAAATTTGCAAACATTGAACTTCATCCATGACCAAAAGGTCAAATTTTTGTTCCTCAAACCTCCATATTAAAGATCGAATAAGGAAAAAATTAATGCTAAAAAAAAAGTGTATGACTTGTAATGATCCATAAAAAACACAAAAGTAAAGAGCTATACATCAAATTACAAAGCTGAAAATGCAAAACTTCACATCGTGATAAACTTCAGTTAAACAGACATCCCTAGTTTTATTCATATGATCCTGAAATGTTACAAAGACCAAAACTTACAGCTTACAAAGCTAGGTGATAATCAACTGACCTCAAATTCCTCCCCCATTGCACCCACGATAACCACCACGACGATACTTGAAGACGTTACACCAAAAGCATAAGTAAATCTACATCAAATGAATACCATTTACATATAGCATATGACTCAAGTCCTCACAATTAGTATGATAACCAGGCCACAAGTTCTTGTTTTAATAGAAGGTTTCAGTGTGGAAAAAGTTCAGGAGTTGCTCCTATTCAGACAACAACTGTGCAAAAGTTGACACTGTCATTCATGACCAAAATGTCAATTTTTTGTTCATTAAACTTCAAAAATCATATATTTGAGAAGAAAAAAATTAATGATAATAACAAATGTACGGGACGTAATGATTTATAAAAAAACGAACATGAGCAAACAACTATATATAAAATTAAAAGAAGAAAATGTAACACCTTCAGAGTCAAGATAAAATTCAGCAGAACAGACCTGTAGTGGGGACCCGGGCTCTAACTCAATTCTTTTTGGGATTAATTGGATCTTCATTAGAAATGTGGGTCAAAATTTTGCTTTTTAACATTAATTCAAATGTATACAAACATCCAAAATATATTATACGACACGTTTCCATTGCACTTTATTCTAAAGATCATACACTTGTTCAACTACAAAGATGTCACTAGTGTTTAGAAAATCAGTACAAGTCTAGTAAGAAACAACTAGTAATCTTCTACGTCCGAAATCACCACGCTATCTTGATTTCTCATCTTTGTCGTGACCCTGATCCTGCCCCACCTGTTGTTATGCACACATACAGACACAACAACAGCCGGAAACTCCGGTGAGAACAAATCCCAGTATAAAACATGGTAAACATGCATATACACAATATAATCATGAAGCATACTATCATGAATAAGAATTAATAATCACATGTCCCATAGTCTATGAAACATGATCAATATAAGCATGCAATATAAATCAACTCATATCTTGACTCAACTCTTGTCTAACTCTAGGGATCCCGGTGTGAATAAGACGTCACAGTCTGCCACCTACCCTCCCAATCGGGGTGACGGTACGTCTTATTCCTAGACTTCGGTCATGTCTGTATCGAATGTCTACAATCGGAGTCAATCTGCTCCTATGCGTCGATACCACCGAACATCTAGAAATTAGGCAATTCTGCCAATGACTCTCCTATCTTAATGCTTAAATATAAATCAATAGACAAAACATAAACATATAACCTAGTATGTGATTTTGGGAAACTAAAATCAAGTCTAATTCGAGTTGTATCTTCCCGAATCAACATGAATTATACCTTTCGTCGTCGTAGTCTTTGTCTAGATCGAAATCTCAATGTCGAAGCTATCAAAACAAATCTGAAATGATAGATACAGGATGTTTTATATCAAGTTCTAACTCCAATCAACACATATGTGAATCAATAATACATCTCGATACAATTCAACGGCATAACGGCGTAGTTTCTCGATACCAGTCATATCAACACAACATAATCAATATCCACAACTCACAAGCCTTATTAGAACCTAATATCAATTCTGAAATCTGTATATCTCCACTCAATATATGCTGAGAATCATAATAATAGCATGCGGTGTTCATTCTTCGATCCGGTTGCATTTCCACAATCACTATAATCATAAGAACACACAAAATCTCTCAAATCTGATTTTCCCCAACCTTTCAACTTTAAAACATGCAGGAAAGTAACAATACTTACATCCTCTTGTAGCCTTTGATGCAAGGAGCAAGAATCTAGATTCAAAATAAAAATCGGATGGCTAAATCTTGAGTAATCTCACTTCAAAGTCATGAAGAGCTTGAGGACATTCCATGGAGGCTCTCGGTTTTTGTTGCTGAAATGGCTGAAGGAATGAAAGCCAACACCTCAAATATGCATGGCAAAGGACAAGTGTTACTATTTTTCAAGTAACATGTAAGACCGCGGGTGCGGTCACTTCCGCACCGCGGGTGCGATGTGGGTTCGTACACAATTCTCCAACCTACTGCCCATCAACCGCAGATGCACTCTTTCTTGGACCGCGGGTGCGGTGTCCCTTCGGCATCACCTTCATAAATTCAGAAGTAAACAACCACATGTGCGGTTCTGTCTGAGGCGCAGGTGCGGTCTTCATTTCATACAACACTTCATAATTTCATTTTATCAACCTACAATCTCGGGCATTACATTTCTCCCCCGAGTTCGTCCTCGAACTCGCAAGCAATCGGTACAAAGTATATAACAAAAGTAATATAATCAAAACTGAATAAATACTCACATCATGAGAATAGCTCTGGATATTCTGTCTAATCTCTGATTCTGTCTCCCAAGTCGCTTCTTCAATACCATGACGATTCCATTGAACTTTCACTAGTGGAATAGTCTTTGTTCTGAGCTGCTTTTCCTTTCGATCTAGAATCTGCATTGGTTGCTCAAAATAACTGGGTATCGTCAAGCTCGGCCTCGTCAGGCTGAATGACATGAGACGCATCAGGCATGTATCTACGCAGCATCGATACATGAAAAACGTCATGTATCCCATATAAAGAAGGAGAAAGAGCAAGTCGATATGCTCGATCGCCAATCTTCTCAAGAATCTCGTACGGACCAATGTATCTCGGAGACAACTTCCCACGTTTGCCAAATCTGACGACGCCTCTGAAAGGAGAAATCTTCAAAAATACTCGGTCTCCCTGCTCAAATACTAACGGTCTACGCCTGATGTTCGCATACTTAGCCTGTCTATCTTGCGCTGTCTTCATTCTCTTCTGAACGATCTTTACTTTTTCGGTCATTTCACGTATCATATCAGGTCCAAGTTCTGGTACCTCTGAGATGTCATCCCAGTACAATGGAGATCTACACTTCTTGCCGTATAAAACCTCAAACGGAGCCATCTCAATGCTCGTCTGATAGCTGTTGTTGTACGAGAATTCACAAAGTGGTAGTGAATCCTGCCAACTAGTGCCAAAATCTAGCACTACAGCTCTTAGCATATCCTCTAGAGTCTGGATAGTTCCCTCTGACTGTCCGTCTGTCTGGGGATGGTATGCAGTACTCAGGTGCAATGTCGTACCTAAAGCCTGCTGCAAACTGTGCCAGAAATGTGAAGTGAATCGGGGATCACGATCTGATACGATAGACTTCGGTACACCATACAATCTGACTACTTCTCTGACATATACATCTGTCATCTGATCATGTCGGTACGTCATTCTATACGGAATAAAACAGGCTGATTTGGTCAATCAGTCAATAATGACCCAAATCGCATCACAGCCCCCGGAGGATCGTGGTAACTTTGTAACGAAATCAATGGAAATGTGGTCCCATTTCCATTCAGGAATAGATAGACTCTGAAGTAAACCTCCGGGCTTCTTTCTCTCGGCCTTCACCTGTTGGCAATTCAAGCACTTAGATACAAACTCTGCAATATCTGACTTCATCTGTTTCCACCAGAACTGTGTCTTCAAGTCATTATACATCTTTCTGCCACCAGGATGAATACTGAACCGACTACAGTGTGCTTCTGACAATATCTGTTGTTTCAAAGCAGAAACCTCTGGCATTACAATACGGTTATTCACGTACAAAAAAATGATCATGTACCTGATATTCTGACAAATGCCCTGATCTGACCATCTTAACTGACTTTTGAATATTCTGATCAGTCCTTTGTGCTTCTTTGATTCTCAAAATCAAATCTGGCTCGACTCGAATCGAAGTAAGTCTCAATGGTCTGCTATCTGTGTCAAATGCTTAATCAGACAAACATCAATCTTCAACTAAATTCGAAACACCTATCTTTGATAAGGATAGGGAACATACCTTTCGACTCAAGGCATCCGCTGCCGCATTTGACTTCCCTGGATAGTACTTTATCTCGCAATCGAAATCCTTCAATAAGTCAAGCCATCTACGCTGTCTCATGTTCAACTCTGACTGAGAAAACAGATATTTCAGGCTTTTGTGATCAGAGTAGATCTCAAATTTCTCGCCATAGAGATAGTGATGCCAGATCTTTAGTGCAAATACGATAGCCGCCAATTCAAGATCATGAATTGGGTATCGAATCTCGTGTGGCTTCAACTGTCTCGAGGCATACGCAATCACATGCCCTCGCTGCATAAGAACACATCCTAACCCTCTGTGAGATGCATCACAATATACAACGAAATCACCCGTACCTGAAGGTATCATCAATACTGAAGCACTGGTCAGCCGTTTCTTCAACTCCAAGAAGCTAGACTCACAGGCTTCAGACCACACAAATGGCGCATTCTTCTGTGTCAACCGTGTAATCGGCTTCGCAATACTGGAGAAATCTCGAATAAATCGTCGGTAATAACCTGCTAGACCCATTAAACTGCGTATCTCTGGCATAGAAGTCGGTCTAGGCCAACTGATCACAGCTTCCACTTTACTCGGATCCACGGAGATACCGTCTCCAGATATGATATGTCCCAAAAACATAACCTGTCTCAGCCAGAACTCACATTTCGACAACTTCGCATATAATCTCTCATTTCTCAGCGTCTGCAACACAATTCTTAAATGCTCGGCATGATCAGTCTCATTTCTCGAGTACACCAAAATATCATCAATAAAAACAATAACAAACTCATCCAAATACCTCTGAAAAACACGGTTCATCAATCCCATAAACATTGCTGGCACATTCGTTAAACCAAAAGGCATGACAATAAATTCGTAATGTCCATACCTGGTTCGGAATGCTGTCTTCGGTATATCAACATCTCGGACTCTCAGCTGGTGATATCCGGATCTCAAATCAATATTAGAATAGACAGAGGATCCCTGCAACTGATCAAATAAGTCGTCGATCCGAGGCAATGGATATTTGTTCTTTATCGTTGCCTTATTCAGTAGTCGATAATTACACAATCGCATCGAACCGTCTTTCTTTCGTACAAATAGCACTGGTGCGCCCCAAGGAGATACACTCAGTCTGATGTAACCCTTGGCCAATAGATCTTCTAGTTGTGCTTTCAGTTCTTTCAGTTCAATAAGTGTCATCCTATACGGAGCTCGAGATATAGGAGCTGTACCGGGTATTAGATCAATACTGAAATCTACCTCTCGAGCTGGAGGTAACCCTGAAATCTCATCGGGGAATACATCAGCAAACTCACGTACCACTGGCAGATCTGCCAATGACGGACTCGATTTCAGTAGATCTACTGAATATACAAGGAACCCTCTGCTCCTTTTTGTAACAATCTACTCATCGTCAAGCAGATCCTTATAAGATGGCATTACACATCCCTAGCTCTATTCATATGATCCTAAAATGTTACACAAGTAAATAACACAGGAGCTACAAAGACCATAACTTACAGCTTACAAAGCCAGGTGATAATCAACTGACCTTCAAATTCCTCCCCCATTGCACACACGATAACCACCACAACGATTACTTGAAGACGGTACACAAAAAGCATAAGTAAATCTAAATCAAATGAATACCATTTACTTCTAGCATATGACTCAAGTCCTCACAATTAGCATGATAACCAGGCCAAAAGTTTTTGTTTTAATAGAAGGTTTCAGTGTGGAAAAAGTTCAGGAGTTGCTTCAATTCAAACAACAAATGTGCAAAAGTTGACTGTCATTCATGACCAAAATGTCAATTTTTTGTTAATTAAACTTCAGAATCATATATTTGAGAAGGAAAAAAATAATGATAAAAACAAATGTACGGGACTTGATGATATATAAAAAACGAACATGAGCAAACAACTATATATAAAATTAAAAGAAGAAAATGTAACACCTTCAGAGTCGAGATAAAATTCAGCAGGATAGACATTACCTGCTTTTCTTTATCATATGATCCAGAAATGTTACACAAGTAAATAACACAATAACTAAAAAGATAGGTGATAATCAACTGACCTTCAAATCTTGCCAAGAGGACGAAGAAAAAACACTACAACAAATGTCTACCATTTACTTACAGCATATTTCCAGTCCATATAATTAGTATAATCAACTAGGCGATAAGTTCCTGTTAGAATAGAAAGTTTCAGTGCCGAAAAGAGGTCAGAAATTGCTACTGATTGAAACAAAAAGTTTGCAAACATTGAACTTCATCCATGACAAAAAATTCAATTTTTTGTTCCTCAAACCTCCATATCAAAGATCGAAGAAGGAAAAAAATAATACTGAAAAAGAAGTGCATAACTTGTAATGATCAATAAAAAATACAAAAACAAAGAGCCATACATCAAATTACAAAGCTGAAAATGCAAAACTTCGCCATCATGATAAACTTCAGCAAAAACAGACATCCCTAGCTTTATTCATATGATCCTGAAATGTTACACAAATAAATAACACAGGAGCTACAAAAAACAAAACTTACAGCTTACAAAGCCAAGTGATAATCAACTGACCTTCAAATTCCTCCCCCATTGCACCCACGATAACCACCACGACGATTACTTGAAGACAGTACACCAAAAGCATAAGTTAATCTACATCAAATGAATACCATTTACTTATAGCATATGACTCAAGTCCTCACAATTAGTATGATAACCAGGCCACAAGTTCTTGTTTTAATAGAAGGTTTCCGTGTGGAAAAAGTTCAGGAATGGCTCCTATTCAGACAACAACTGTGCAAAAGTTGACACTGTTATTCATGACCAAAATGTCAATTTTTTGTTCATTAAACTTCAAAATCATATATTTTAGAAGAAAAAAATTAATGATAATAACAAATGTACGGGACGTAATGATTTATAAAAAACGAACATGAGCAAACAACTATATATAAAATCAAAAGAAGAAAATGTAACACCTTCAAAGTCGAGATAAAATTCAGCAGAACAGACATCCCTAACTCTATTCATATGATCCTGAAATGTTACACAAGTAAAAAACACAGGAGCTACAAAGACCATAACTTACAGCTTACAAAGCCAGATCAGTGATAATCAACTGATCTTCAAATTCCTACCCCATTGCACACACGATAACCACTACAACGATTACTTGAAGACGGTACACCAAAAGCACAAGTAAATATACTTCAAATGAATAACATTTACTTATAGCATATGACCCAAGTACTCACAATTAGTATGATATTCAGGCCACAACTTCTTGTTTTAATAGAAGGTTTCAGTGTGGAGAAAGTTCGGGAGTTGCTCCTATTCAGACCACAAATGTGCAAAACTTGACACCGTCTGTCATTCATGACCAAAATGTCAATTTTTTGTTCATTAAACTTCAAAATCATATATTTGAGAAGGAAAAAATTAATGATAAAAACAAATGTACGGGACTTAATGATATATAAAAAACGAACATGAGCAAACAACTATATAAAAAATTAAAAGAAGTAAATGCGACACCTTCAGAGTCGAGATAAAATTAAGCAGAACAGACATTCTCGGCTTTTTTTCTCATATTATCCTGATATGTTACACAGTAAATAACACAATAACTAAAAAGATAGGTGATAATCAACTGACCTTCAAATCTTGCCAAAAGGACGAAGAAGAAACACTATAACAAATGTCTACCATTTAGTTACAGCATATTTCAAGTCCATATAATTAGTATAATCAACTAGGCCATAAAGTTCCTGTTTGAATAGAAAGTTTCAGTGCTGAAAAAAAATTCAGAAATTGCTACTGATTCCGACAACAAATTTGCAAACATTGAACTTCATCCATGACCAAAAGGTCAATTTTTTGTTCCTCAAACCTCCTTATTAAAAATGTGCAAAAGTTGACTGTCATTCATGACCAGAATGTCAATTTTTTGTTAATTAAACTTCAAAATCATATATTTGAGAAGGAAAAAATTAATGAAAAAAACAAATGTACGAGACTTAATGATATATAAAAAACGAACATGAGCAAACAACTATATATAAAATTAAAAGAAGAAAATGTAACACCTTCAGAGTCGAGATAAAATTCAGCAGGACAGACATTACCTGCTTTTCTTTCTTATATGATCCTGAAATGTTATACAAAGTAAATAACACAATAACTAAAAAGATAGGTGATAATCAACAGACCTTCAAATCTTGCCAAGAGGACGAAGAAAAAACACTACAACAAATGTCTACCATTTACTTACAGCATATTTCAAGTCCATATAATTAGTATAATCAACTAGGCGATAAGTTCCTGTTAGAATAGAAAGTTTCGGTGCCGAAAAGAGGTCAGAAGTTGCTACTGATTGAAACAAAAATTTTGCAAACATTGAACTTCATCCATGACCAAAAGGTCAATTTTTTGTTCCTCAAACCTCCATATCAAAGATCGAAGAAGGAAAAAATTAATGCTAAAAAGGAAGTGCATAACTTGTAATGATCAATAAAAAACACAAAAACAAAGAGCCATACATCAAATTACAAACCTGAAAATGCAAAACTTCGCCATCATGATAAACTTCAGCAAAAACAGACATCCCTAGCTTTATTCATATGATCCTGAAATGTTACACAAGTAAATAACACAGGAGCTACAAAAAAACAAAACTTACAGCTTACAAAGCCAAGTGATAATCAACTGACCTTCAAATTCTTCCCCTATTGCACCCACGATAACCACCACGACGATTACTTGAAGACAGTACACCAAAAGCATAAGTAAATCTACATCAAATGAATACCATTTACCACAATTAGTATGATAACCAGGCCACAAGTTCTTGTTTTAATGGAAGGTTTCAGTGTGGAAAAAGTTCAGGAGTTGCTCCTATTCAGACAACAACTGTGCAAAAGTTGACACTGTCGTTCATGACCAAAATGTCAATTTTTTGTTCAATAAACTTCAAAATCATATATTTTAGAAGAAAAAAATTAATGATAATAACAAATTTACGGGACGTAATGATTTAAAAAAACGAACATGAGCAAACAACTATATATAAAATTAAAAGAAGAAAATGTAGCACCTTCAGAGTCGAGATAAAATTCAGCAGAACAGACATCCCTAGCTCAATTCATATGATCCTGAAATGTTACACAAGTAAATAACACAGGAACTACAAAGACCATAACTTACAACTTACAAAGCCAGGTGATAATCAACTGATCTTCAAATTCCTACCCCATTGCACACACGATAACCACTACGACGATTACTTGAAGACGGTACACCAAAAGCACAAGTAAATATACATCAAATGAATAACATTTACTTATAGCATATGACTCAAGTCCTCACAATTAGAATGACAATGAGGCCACAAGTTCTTGTTTTAATAGAAGATTTCAGTGTGGAAAAAGTTCATGAGTTGCTCTTATTCAGACAACAAATGTGCAAAACTTGACACTGTCATTCATGACCAGAACAGACATTCCCAGCTTTTCTTTCTTATACGATCCTGAAATGTTACACAAGTAAACAACATAATAACTAAAAAGATAGGTGATAATCAACTGACCTTCAAATCTTGCCAAAATGACGAAGAAGAAACACTACAACAAATGTCTACCATTTAGTTACAGAATATTTCAAGTCCATATAATTAGTATAATCAACTAGGCCATAAAGTTCATGTTAGTATAGAAAGTTTCAGTGCCGAAAAAAAATTCAGAAGTTGCTAAACAAATTTGCAAACATTGAACTTCATCCATGACCAAAAGGTCAATTTTTTGTTCCTCAAACCTCCATATCAAAGATCGAAGAAGGAAAAAATTAATGCTAAAAAGGAAGTGTATGGCTTATAATGATCAGTAAAAAACACTTCAGATTACAAAGCTGAAAATGCAAAACTTCGCCATCATGTTAAACTTCAGCAAAAATAGACATCCCTGATCCTGAAATGTTACACAAGTAAATCACACAGGAGCTACAAAGACCAAAACCTACCGCTTACAAATCCAGGTGATAATCAACTAACCTTCAAATTCCTCCAACATTGCGCCCACGATAACTTCCACGACGATTACTTGAAGACAGTACACCAAAAGCATAAGTAAATCTATATCAAATGAATACCATTTACTTATAGCATATGACTCAAGTCCTCACAATCAGTATGATAACCATGCAACAAGCTCTTGTTTTAATAGAAGGTTTCAGGGAGGAAAAAGTTAAAAAATTGCTCCAATTCAGACAACAACTGTGCAAAAGATGACACTGTCATTCATGACCAAAATGTCAATTTTTTGTTTATTAAACTTCAAAATCATATATTTGAGAAGAAAAAAATTAATGATAATAACAAATGTACGGGACGTAATGATTTATAAAAAATGAACATGAGCAAACAACTATACATAAAATTAAAAGAAGAATATGTAACACCTTCAAAGTCGAGATAAACTTCAGCAAAAACAGACATCCCTAGCTTTATTCACATGATCCTGAAATGTTACACAAGTAAATAACACAGGAGCTACAAAAAACAAAACTTACAGCTTACAAAGCCAAGTGATAATCAACTAACCTTCAAATTCCTTCCCCATTGCACCCACGATAACCACCACTACGATTACTTGAAGACGGTACACAAAAAGCACAAATAAATCTACATCAAATGAATACCATTTACTTATAGCATATTACTCAAGTTCTCACAATTAGTATGATAACCAGGCCCCAAGTTCTTGTCATAATAGAAGGTTTCAGTGTAGAAAAAGTTCAGGAGCACTGAAAAAGTTCAGGAGTTGCTCCTATTCAGACAACAAATGTGCAACACTTGACACTGTCATTCATGACCAAAATGTCAATTTTTTGTTTATTAAACTTCAAAATCATATATTTGAGAAGAAAAAAATTAATGATAATAACAAATGTACGGGACGTAATGATTTATAAAAAACGAACATGAGCAAACAACTATATATAAAATTAAAAGAAGAATATGTAACACCCTCGAAGTCGAGATAAACTTAAGCAAAAACAGACATCGCTAGCTTTATTCCCATGATCCTGAAATGTTACACAGGTAAATAACACAGGATCTACAAAAAACAAAACTTCCAGCTTACAAAGCCAAGTGATAATCAACTGACCTTCAAATTCCTCCCCCATGGCACCCACGATAACCACCATGACGATTACTTGAAGACGGTACACCAAAAGCACAAGCAAATCTACATCAAATGAATACCATTTACTTATAGCATAAGACTCAAGTTCTCACAATTAGTATGATAACCAGGCCACAAGTTCTTGTTTTAATAGAAGGTTTCAGTGTGGAAAAAGTTTAGGAGTTGCTCCTATTCAGACAACAAATGTGCAAAACTTGACAATCATTCATGACCAAAATGTCGATTTTTTGTTCATTAAACTTCAAAATCATATATTTGAGAAGGAAAAAATTAATGATAAAAAAATATGTACGGGACTTAATGATATATAAAAAACGAACATGTGCAAACAACTATATAGAAAATTAAAAGAAGTAAATGCGACACTTTCAGAGTTGAGATAAAATCCAGCAGAACAGACATTCCCAGCTTTTCTTTCTCATATGATCCTGAAATGTTACACAAGTAAATAACATAATAACTAAAAATATAGGTGATAATCAACTGACCTTCAAATCTTGCCAAAAGGACGAAGAAGAAACACTACAACAAATGTCTACCATTTAGTTACAGAATATTTCAAGTCCATATAATTAGTATAATCAACTTGGCCATAAAGTTCATGTTCAAATAGAAAGTTTCAGTGCCAAAAAAGTTCAGAAGTTGCTACTCAGCAGGACAACAAATTTGCAAACATTGAACTTCATCCATGACCAAAAGGTCAATTTTTTGTTCCTCAAACCTCCATATCAAATATCGAAGAAAGAAAAAATTAATGCTAAAAAGGAAGTGTATGGCTTCTAATGATCAGTAAAAAACACAAAAACAAAGAGCCATACATCAAATTACAAAGCTGAAAATGCAAAACTTCGCCATCATGATAAACTTCAGCAAAAACAGACATCCCTAGCTGTATTAATATGATCCTGAAATGTTACAAAAGTAAATAACACAGGAGCTACAAAGACCAAAACTTACAGCTTACAAATCCGGGTGATAATCAACTGACCTTCAAATTCCTTCCCCATTGCACCCCTGATAACCACCACGACGATTACTTGAAGACAATACACCAAAAGCATAAGTAAATCTATATCAAATGAATACCATTTACTTATAGCATATGACTCAAGTCCTCACAATTAGTATGATAACCATGCAACAAGCTCTTGTTTTAATAGAAGGTTTCAGTGAGGAAAAAGTTCAAGAATTGCTCCTATTCAGACAACAACTGTGTAAAAGATGATACTGTGATTCATTATCAAAATGTCAATTTTTTGTACATTAAACTTCAAAATCATATATTTGAGATGAAAAAAATTAATGATAATAACAAATGTACGGGACGTAAAGATTTATAAAAAACGAACATGAGCAAACAACTAATTATAAAATTAAAAGAAGAATATGTAACACCTTCAAAATCGAGAAAAACTTCAGCAAAAACAGACATCCCTAGCTTTATTCACATGATCCTGAAATGTTACACAAGCAAATAACACAATAACTAAAAAGATAGGTGATAATCAACTGACCTTCAAATCTTGCAAAGAGGACGAAGAAGAAACACTACAACAAATGTCTACCATTTAAATACAGCATATTTCAAGTCCATATAATTAGTATAATAAACTAGGCATTCATGACCAAAGGTCAATTTTTTGTGCAAAGAGGAAAAAGTTCAAGAATTGCTCCTTTTCAGACAACAAATGTGCAAAAGTTGACACTGTCATTCATGACCAAAATGTCAATTTTTTGTTCATTAAACTTCAAAATCATATATTTGAGAAGAAAAAATTAAAGATAAAAACAAATGTACGGGACTTAATGATATATAAAAAAACAAACATGAGCAAACTATATATAAAATTAAACGAAGATAATGTAACACCTTCAAAGTCAAGATAAAATTCAGCAAAACAGAAATTCCCTGCTTTTTTTTCTCATATGATCCTGAAATGTTACAAAAGTAAATAACACAATAACTAAAAAGATAGGTGATAATCAACTGACCTTCAAATCTTGCAAAGAGGACGAAGAAGAAACACTACAACAAATGTCTACCATAAATACAGCATATTTCAAGTCCATATAATTAGTATAATAAACTAGGGCATAAGTTCCTATTTCAATATAAAGTTTCAAGGCCGAAAAAAAGTTCAGAAGTTGCTACTGATTCAGACAACAAATTTGCAAACATTGAACTTCATCCATGACCAAATGCTCAATCTTTTGTTCCTCAAACCTCCATAAAAAAGACAGAAGAAGGAAAATATTAATGCTAAAAGGAAGTGGGCTTGTTATTATCAATAAAAAACACAAAAACAAAGAGCCATACATCAAATTACAAAGCTGAAAATGCAAAACTTCACCATCGAGATAAACTTCAGCAAAACAGACAACCCTAGCTTTATTCATATGATCCTGAAATGTTACACAAGTAAATAACACAGAAGCTAGAAAGACAAAAACTTACAACTTACAAAGCCAGGTGATAATCAACTGACCTTCAAATTCCTACCCCATTGCACACACGATAACCACTACAACGATTACTTGAAGACGGTACACCAAAAGCATAAGTAAATATACATCAAATGACTAAAATTTACTTATAGCATATGACTCAACTACTCACAATTAGTATGATAACCAGGCCACGACTTCTTGTTTTAATAGAAGGTTTCAGTGTGGAGAAAGTTCAGGAGTTGCTCCTATTCAAACAACAAATGTGCAAAAGTTGACTGTCATTCAAGACCAAAATGTCAATTTTTTGTTCTTTCAACTTCAAAATCATATATTTGAGAAGAAAAATTTAATGATAAAAAGAAATGTACGGGACTTAATGACATATAAAAAACGAACATGAGCAAACAACTATATATAAAATTAAAAGAAGAAAATGTAAAACCTTCAGAGTCGAGATAAAATTCAGCAGCAGAGACATTCCCTGCTTTTCTTTCTCATATGATCCTGAAATATTAGACAAGTAAATAACACAATAACTAAAAAGATAGGTGATAACCAATTGACCTTCAAATCTTGCAAACAGGACGAAGAAGAAACACTACAACAAATGTCTACAATTTAGTTACAGCATATTTCAAGTCCATATAATTAGTATAATCAACTAGGCCATACGTTCCTATTTCAATAGAAAGTTTCAAGGCCGAAAAAAAGTTCAGAAGTTGCTACTGATTCAGACAACAAATTTGCAAACATTGAACTTCATCCATGACCAAAAGGTCAATTTTTTGTTCCTCAAACCTCCATATCAAAGATCGAAGAAGGAAAAAAATTAATGCTAAAAAGGAAGTGTATGGCTTGTAATGATCAATAAGAAACACAAAAGCAAAGAGCCATACATCAAATTACAAAGCTGAAAATGCAAAACTTCGCCATCGTGATAAACTTCAGCAAAAACAAAAATCCCTAACTTTATTCATATGATGCTGAATGTTACACAAGTAAATAACACAGGAGCTACAAAAAACAAAACTGACAGCTTACTAAGCCAAGTGAAAATCAACCGACCTTCAAATTCCTCCCCAATTGCACCCACGATAACCACCACGACGATTACTTGAAGACGATATACCAAAAAGCATAAGTAAATCTAAATCAAATGAATACCATTTACTTAGAGCATATGAATCAAGTCCTCACAATTAGTATGATAACCAGGCCACAAGTTTTTGTTTTAATAGAAGGTTTCAGTGTGGAAAAAGTTTAGGAGTTGCTCCTATTCAAACAACAAATGTGCAAAAGTTGACTGTCATTCATGACCAAAATGTCAATTTTTTGTTCCTTAAATTTCAAAATCATATATTTGAGAAAAAAATTTAATGATAAAAATAAATTTACGGGACTTAATGATATATAAAAACGAAAATGAGCAAACAACTATATATAAAATTAAAAGAAAAAAATGTAACACCTTCAGAGTCGAGATAAAATTCAGCAGCAGAGATATTCCCTGCTTTTATTTCTCATATGATCCTGAAATATTAGACAAGTAAATAACACAATAACTAAAAAGAGAGGTGATAATCAAGTGACCTTCAAATCTTGCCAAGAGGACGAAGAAGAAACACTACAAAAAATGTCTACCATTTACTTACAGCATATTCAAGTCCATATAAATAGTATAATCAACTAGGCCATAAGTTCCTGTTTGAATAGAAAGTTTCAGTGGCGAAAAAAGCTTAGAAGTTGCTACAGATTCAGACAAAAAATTTGCAAAAATTGAACTTTACGCATGACCAAAAGGTCAATTTTTTGTTCCTCATTCCTCCATATCAAAGATATAAGAAGGAAAAAATTAATGCTTAAAAGGAAGTGTATGGCTTGTAATGATCAATAAAAAACATAAAAGCAAAGAGCCATACATCAAATTACAAAGCTGAAAATGCAAAACTTCGCAATCGTGAAAAACTTTAGCAAAAACAGAAATCCCTAGCTTTATTCATATGATCCTGAAATGTTATACAAGTAAATAAAACAGGAGCTACAAAAACCAAACTTACTGCTTACAAATACAGGTGATAATCAAACGACCTTCAAATTCCTCCCTCATTGCACCCACGATAACCACCACGACAATTACTTGAAGACTGTACACAAAAAGCATAAGTAAATCTACATCAAATGAATACCATTTACTTATAGCATATGACTCAAGTCCTCACAATTAGTATGATAACCAGGCCACAAGTTCTTGTTTTAATAGAAGGTTTCAGTGTGGAAAAAGTTCAGGAGTTGCACCTATTCAGACAACAAATGTGTAAAAGTTGACACTGTCATTCATGTCCAAAATGTCAATTTTTTGTTCATTAAACTTCAAAATCATAGGATTGAGAAGGAAAAACTTAATTATAAAAACAAATGTACGGGACTTAATGATATATAAAAAACAAACATGGGCAACAAACAATTATATATAAATTTAAACGAAGAATATGTAACACTTTTAGAGTCGAGATAAAATTCAGCAAGACAGACATTCCCTGCTTTTCTTTCTCATATGATTCTGAAATGTTACACAAGTAAATAACACAATAACTATAAAAATAGGTGATAATCAACTGAACTTCAAATCTTGCCAAGAGGACGAAGAAAAAACACTACAACAAATGTCTACCATTTACATACAGCATATTTCGAGTCCAAATAATTAGTATAATCAAATAGGCCATAAGTTCATGTTTCAATAGAAAGTTTCAGTGCCGGAAAAAAGTTCAGAAGTTGCTATTGATTCAGACAAAAATTTGCAAACATTGAACTTCATCCATGACCAAAAGGTCAATTTTTTGTTCCTCAAACCTCCAGATCAAAGAACGAAGAAGGAAAAAATTAATACTAAAAAGGAAGGGTATGGCTTAGAATGATCAATAAAAAACACAAAAGCAAAGAGCCGTACATCAAATTACAAAGCTGAAAATTCAAAACTTCACCATCAAGATAAACTTCAATAAAACAGACATCCCGAGCTTTATTAATATGATCCTGAAATGTTACAAAAGTAAATAACACAGGAGCTACAAAGACCAAAACTTACAGCTTACAAATCCAGGTGATAATCAACTGACATTCAAATTCCTCCCCCATTGCACCCACGATTACCACCACGACGATTACTTGAAGACGGTACACCAAAAGCATAAGTAAATCTACATCAAATGAATACTATCTACTTATAGCATATGACTCAAGTCCACACAATTAAAATGATAACTAGGCCACAAGTTCTTGTTTTAATAGAAGGTTTCAGTGTGGAAAAAGTTCATGAGTTGCTCCTATTCAGACAACAAATGTGCAAAACTTGACACTGACATTCATGACCAAAATGTCAATTTTTTGTTCATTAAACTTCAAAATCATATATTTGAGAAGAAAAAATTAATGATATAAACAAATGTACGGGACTTAATGATATATAAAAAACGAACATGAGCAAACAACTATATAGAAAGTTAAAAGAAGTAAATGCGACACCTTCAGAGTCGAGATAAAATTCAGCGGAACAGACATTCCCAGCTTTTCTTTCTCATATGATCCTGAAATGTTACACAAGTAAATAACACAATAACTAAAAAGATAGGTGATAATCAACGTACCTTCAAATCTTGCCAAAAGGATGAAGAAGAAACACTAGAACAAATGTCTACCATTTAGTTACAGCATATTTCAAGTCCCTATAATTAGTATAATCAACTTGGCCATTAAGTTCATGTTTGAATAGAAAGTTTCAGAGCCGAAAAAATGTTCAGAAGTTGCTACTGATTCACACAAGAAGTTTGCAAACATTGAACTTCCTCCATGACCAAAAGGTTAATTTTTTGTTCCTCGAACCTCCATATCAAAGATCGAAGAAGGAAAAAATTAATGCTAAAAAGAAAGTGTATGGCTTATAATGATCAGTAAAAAACACAAAAACAAAGAGCCATACATCAAATTACAAAGCTGAAAAGGCAAAACTTCACCATCGTGAAAAACTTCAGCAAAACATACATCCCTAGCTTTATTCATATGATCCTGAAATGTTACACAAGTAAATAACACAGGAGCTACAAAGACCAAAACTTACAGCTTACAAAGCCATGTGATAATCAACTGACCTTCAAATTCCTCCCCCATTGCACCCACGATAACCACCACGACGATACTTGAAGACGGTACACCAAAAGCATAAGTAAATCTATATCAAATGAATACCATTACTTGTAGCATATGACTCAAGTCATCACAATTAGTATGATAACCAGGCCACAAGTTCTTGTTTAAATAGAAGATTTCAGTGTGGAAAAAGTTCAGGAGTTGCTCCTATTCAGACAACAAATTTGAAAAGTTAACCGTCATTCATGACCAATATGTCATTTTTTTGTTCGTTAAACTTCAAATTCATAAATTTGAGAAGGAAAAAATTAATGACAAAAACAAATGTACATGACTTAATGATATATAAAAAACGAACATGAGCAACCAACTATAATAAAATTAAAAGAAGAAAATGCTAAAAAGATAGGTGATAATCAACTGACCTTAAAATCTTGCCAAGAGGACTAAGAAAAAACACTACAACAAATGTCTACCATTTGCTTCCAACAATTTTCAAGTCCATATAATTAGTATAATCAACTAGGCCATAAGTTCTTGTATGAATAAAAAGTTTCAGTGTTGAAAAAAAGTTCAGAAGTTGCAACTGATTCAGACAACAAATTTGCAAACATTGAACTTCATCCATGACCAAAAGGTCAATTTTTTGTTCCTCAAACCTACGTATCAAAGATCGAAGAAGGATAAAAATTAATGCTAAAAAGGAAGTGTATGGCTTGTAATGATCAATAAGAAACACAAAAGCAAAGAGCCATAAATCAAATTACAAAGCTGAAAATGCAAAACTTCGCCATCGTGATAAACTTCACCAAAAACAAAAATTCCTAACTTTATTCGTATGATCCTGAAATGTTACACAAGTAAATAACACAGGAGCTACAAAAAACAAAACTGACAGCTTACTAAGCCAAGTGAAAATCAACCGACCTTCAAATTCCTCCCCAATTGCACCCACGATAACCACGACGACGATTACTTGAAGACGATATACCAAAAGCATAAGTAAATCTAAATCAAATGAATACCATTTACTTAGAGCATATGACTCAAGTCCTCACAATTAGTATGATAACCAGGCCACAAGTTTTTGTTTTAATAGAAGGTTTCAGTGTGGAAAAAGTTCAGGAGTTGCTTCTATTCAAACAACAAATGTGCAAATATTGACTGTCATTCATGACCAAAATGTCAATTTTTTGTTCATTAAACTTCAAAATCGTATATTTGAGAAGGAAAAAATTAATGATAAAAACAAATGTACGGGACTTGATGATATATAAAAAACGAACATGAGCAAACAACAATATATAAAATTAAAAGAAGAAAATGTAACACCTTCAGAGTCGAGATAAAATTCAGCAAGAGAGACATTACCTAATTTTCTTTCTCATATGATCCTGAAATGTTACACAAGTAAATAACTCAATAACTATAAAAATAGGTGATAATCAACTGAACTTCAAATCTTGCCAAGAGGACGAAGAAAAAACACTACAACAAATGTCTACCATTTACTTACAGCATATTTCGAGTCCAAATAATTAGTATAATCAAATAGGCCATAAGTTCATGTTTCAATAGAAAGTTTCAGTGCCGGAAAAAAGTTCAGAAGTTGCTATTGATTCAGACAACAAATTTGCAAATATTGAACTTCATCCATGATCAAATGCTCAATTTTTTGTTCCTCAAACCTCCATATAAAAGGCTGAAGAAGGAAAATATTAATGCTAAAAGGAAGTGTATGGCTTGTTATTATCAATAAAAAACACAAAAACAAAGAGCCATACATCAAATTACAAAGCTGAAAATGCAAAACTTCTCCATCGTGATAAACTTCAGCAAAACAGACATCCCTAGCTTTATTCATATGATCCTGAAATGTTACACAAGTAAATCACATAGGAGCTACAAAGACCAAAACCTACAGCTTACAAATCCAGGTGATAATCAACTAACCTTCATATTCCTCCCACATTGCACCCACGATAACCACCACGAAGATTACTTGAAGACAGTACACCAAAAGCATAAGTAAATCTACATCAAATGAATACCATTTACTTATAGCATATGACTCAAGTCCTAACAATTAGTATGATAACCAGGCCACAAGTTCTTGTTTTAATAGAAGGTTTCAGTGTGGAAAAAGTTCAGGAGTTGCTATTTTTTGTTCATTAAACTTCAAAAATCATATATTTGAGAAGAAAAAAATTAATGATAATAACAAATGTACGGGACGTAATGATTTATAACAAACGAACATGAGCAAACAACTATATATAAAATTAAAAGAAGAAAATGTAACACCTTCAGAGTCGAGATAAAAGTCAGCAGAACAGACATCCCTAGCTCTATTCATATGATCCTGAAATGTTACACAAGTAAATAACACAGGAGCTACAAAGACCAAAACTTACAGCTTACAAAGCCAGGTGATAATCAAATGATCTTCAAATTCTACCCCATTGCACACACGATAACCACTACGACGATTACTTGAAGACGGTACACAAAAAGCACAAGTAAATATACATCAAATGAATAAAATTTACTTATAGTATACGACCCAAGTACTCACAATTAGTATGATATTCAGGCCACAACTTCTTGTTTTAATAGAAGGTTTCAATGTGGAGAAAGTTCAGGAGTTGCTCCTATTCAGACAACAAATGTGCAAAACTTGACACTGTCATTCATGACCAAAATGTCAATTTTTTGTTCATTGAACTTCAAAATCATAAATTTGAGAAGAAAAAATTAATGATAAAAACAAATGTACGGAACTTAATGATATATAAAAAACGAACATGAGCAAACAACTATATAGAAAATTAAAAGAAGTAAATGTGACACCTTCAGAGTCGAGATAAATGTCATGAACAAAAAATGTCAATTTTTTGTTCATTAAACTTCAAAAATCATATATTTGAGAAGAAAAAAATTAATGATAATAACAAATGTATGGGACGTAATGATTTATAACAAACGAACATGAGCAAACAACTATATATAAAATTAAAAGAAGAAAATGTAACACCTTCAGAGTCGAGATAAAATTCAGCAGAACAGACATCCCTAGCTCTATTCATATGATCCTGAAATGTTACACAAGTAAATAACACAGGAGCTACAAAGACCAAAACTTACAGCTTACAAAGCCAGGTGATAATCAAATGATCTTCAAATTCTACCCCATTGCACACACGATAACCACTACGACGATTACTTGAAGACGGTACACCAAAAGCACAAGTAAAAATACATCAAATGAATAAAATTTACTTATAGTATACGACCCAAGTACTCACAATTAGTATGATATTCAGGCCACAACTTCTTGTTTTAATAGAAGGTTTCAATGTGGAGAAAGTTCAGGAGTTGCTCCTATTCAGACAACAAATGTGCAAAACTTGACACTGTCATTCATGACCAAAATGTCAATTTTTTGTTCATTGAACTTCAAAATCATAAATTTGAGAAGAAAAAATTAATGATAAAAACAAATGTACGGAACTTAATGATATATATAAAACGAACATGAGCAAACAACTATATAGAAAAATAAAAGAAGTAAATGTGACACCTTCAGAGTCGAGATAAAATTCAGTAGAACAAACATTCTCAGCTTTTTTTTCTCATATGATCCTGAAATGTTACACAAGTAAATAACACAATAACTAAAAAGATAGATGATAATCAACTGACCTTCAAATCTTGCCAAAAGGACGAAGAAGAAACACTACAACAAATGTCTACCATTTAGTTACAGCATATTTCAAGTCCATATAATTAGTATAATCAACTAGGCCATAAAGTTCATGTTTGAATAGAAAGTTTCAGTGCCGAAAAAAAGTTCAGAAGTTGCTACTAATTCAGACAACATATTTGCAAACATTGAACTTCATTCATGACCAAAAGGTCCATTTCTTGTTCCTCAAACCTCCATATCAAAAATCGAAGAACGAAAAAAGTAATGCTAAAAAGGAAGTATATGGCTTATAATGATCAGTAAAAAACACAAAAACAAAGAGCCATACATCAAATTACAAAGCCGAAAATGCAAAACTTTACCATCTTGAAAAACTTCAGCAAAACAGACATCCCTAGCTTTATTTATATGATCCTGAAATGTTACACAAGTAAATAACACATGAGCTACAAAGACCAAAACTTACAGCTTACAAAGCCAGGTGATAATCAACTGACCTTCAAATTCCTCCCCCATTGCACCCACGATAACCACCACGACGATACTTCAAGACGGTACACCAAAAGCATAAGTAAATCTATATCAAATGAATACCATTTACTTGTAGCATATGACTCAAGCCCTCACAATTAGTATGATAACCAGGCCACAAGTTCTTGTTTTAATAGAAGGTTTCAGTGTGGAAAAAGTTCAGGAGTTGCTCCTATTCAGACAACAAATGTGAAAAGTTGACCGTCATTCATGACCAAAATGTCAATTTTTTGTTCATTACTTCAAAATCATATATTTGAGAAGGAAAAAATTAATGATAAAAACAAATGTATATAAAAAACGAACATGAGCAAACAACTGTATATAAAATTAAAAGAAGAAAATGCTGAAAAGATAGGTGATAATCAACTGACCTTCAAATCTTGCCAAGAGGACGAAGAAAAAACACTACAACAAATGTCTACCATTTGCTTCCAACATATTTCAAGTCCATATAAATAGTATAATCAACTAGGCCATAAGTTCTTGTTTGAATAAAAAGTTTTAGTGTCGAAACAAAGTTCAGAAGTTGCTACTGATTCAGACAACAAATTTGCAAACAATGAAGCTCATCCATGACCAAAAGGTAAATTTTTTGTTCCTCAAACCTCCATTTCAAAGATTGAAGAAGGAAAAAAATTAATGCTAAAAAGGAAGTGTATGGCTTGTAATGATCAATAAGAAACACAAAAGCAAAGAGCCATACATCAAATTACAAAGCTGAAAATGCAAAACTTCGCCATCGTGATAAACTTCAGCAAAACGAAAAATCCCCAACTATAATCACATGATCCTGAAATGTTACACAAGTAAATAACACAGGAGCTACAAAAAACAAAACTTACAGCTTACAAAGTCAGGTGATAATCAACTGACCTTCAAATTCCTCCCCAATTGCACCCACGATAACCACCACGACGATACTTGAAGACGGTAGCATATGACTCAAGCCCTCACAATTAGTATGATAACCAGGCCACAAGTTCTTGTTTTAATAGAAGGTTTCAGTGTGGAAAAAGTTCAGGAGTTGCTCCTATTCAGACAACAAATGTGAAAAGTTGACCGTCATTCATGACCAAAATGTCAATTTTTTGTTCATTACTTCAAGATCATATATTTGAGAAGGAAAAAATTAATGATAAAAACAAATGTATATAAAAAACGAACATGAGCAAACAACTGTATATAAAATTAAAAGAAGAAAATGCTGAAAAGATAGGTGATAATCAACTGACCTTCAAATCTTGCCAAGAGGACGAAGAAAAAACACTACAACAAATGTCTACCATTTGCTTCCAACATATTTCAAGTCCATATAAATAGTATAATCAACTAGGCCATAAGTTCTTGTTTGAATAAAAAGTTTTAGTGTCGAAACAAAGTTCAGAAGTTGCTACTGATTCAGACAACAAATTTGCAAACAATGAAGCTCATCCATGACCAAAAGGTAAATTTTTTGTTCCTCAAACCTCCATTTCAAAGATTGAAGAAGGAAAAAAATTAATGCTAAAAAGGAAGTGTATGGCTTGTAATGATCAATAAGAAACACAAAAGCAAAGAGCCATACATCAAATTACAAAGCTGAAAATGCAAAACTTCGCCATCGTGATAAACTTCAGCAAAACGAAAAATCCCCAACTATAATCACATGATCCTGAAATGTTACACAAGTAAATAACACAGGAGCTACAAAAAACAAAACTTACAGCTTACAAAGTCAGGTGATAATCAACTGACCTTCAAATTCCTCCCCAATTGCACCCACGATAACCACCACGACGATACTTGAAGACGGTAGCATATGACTCAAGCCCTCACAATTAGTATGATAACCAGGCCACAAGTTCTTGTTTTAATAGAAGGTTTCAGTGTGGAAAAAGTTCAGGAGTTGCTCCTATTCAGACAACAAATGTGAAAAGTTGACCGTCATTCATGACTAAAATGGTCAATTTTTTGTTCATTACTTCAAAATCATATATTTGAGAAGGAAAAAATTAATGATAAAAACAAATGTATATAAAAAAGAACATGAGCAAACAACTTTATATAAAATTAAAAGAAGAAAATGCTGAAAAGATAGGTGATAATCAACTGACCTTCAAATCTTGCCAAGAGGACGAAGAAAAAACACTACAACAAATGTCTACCATTTGCTTCCAACATATTTCAAGTCCATATAATTAGTATAATCAATTAGGCCATAAGTTCTTGTTTGAATAAAAAGTTTCAGTGTTGAAACAAAGTTCAGAAGTTGCTACTGATTCAGACAACAAATTTGCAAGCATTGAACTTCATCCATGACCAAAAGGTAAATTTTTTGTTCCTCAAACCTCCATTTCAAAGATTGAAGAAGGAAAAAAATTAATGCTGAAAAGGAAGTGTATGGCTTGTAATGATCAATAAGAAACACAAAAGCAAAGAGGCATACATCAAATTACAAAGCTGAAAATGCAAAACTTCGCCATCGTGATAAACTTCAGCAAAACGAAAAATCCCCAACTATAATCACATGATCCTGAAATGTTACACAAGTAAATAACACAGGAGCTACAAAAAACAAAACTTACAGCTTACAAAGTCAGGTGATAATCAACTGACCTTCAAATTCTTCCCCAATTGCACCCACGATAACCACCACGACGATTACTTGAAGACGATACACCAAAAGTTTAAGTAAATCTAAATCAAATGAATACCATTTACTTAGAGCATATGACTCAAGTCCTCACAATTAGTATGATAACCAGGCCACAAGTTTTTGTTTTAATAGAAGGTTTCAGTGTGGAGAAAGTTCAGGAGTTGCTCCTATTCAAACAACAAATGTGCAAAAGTTGACTGTCATTCAAGACCAAAATGTCAATTTTTTGTTCGTTCAACTTCAAAATCATATATTGGAGAAGAAAAATTTAATGATAAAAAGAAATGTACGGGACTTAATGATATATAAAAAACGAACATGAGCAAACAACTAGATATAAAATTAAAAGAAGAAAATGTAAAACATTCAGAGTCGAGATAAAATTCAGCAGCAGAGACATTCCCTGCTTTTCTTTCTCATATGATCCTGAAATATTAGACAAGTAAATAACACAATAACTAAAAAGATAGGTGATAATCAACTGACCTTCAAATTTTGCAAACAGGACGAAGAAGAAACACTACAACAAATGTCTACAATTTAGTTACAGCATATTTCAAGTCCATATAATTAGTATAATCAACTAGGCCATACGTTCCTATTTCAATAGAAAGTTTCAAGGCCGAAAAAAAGTTCAGAAGTTGCTACTGATTCAGACAACAAATTTGCAAACATTGAACTTCATCCATGACCAAAAGGTCAATTTTTTGTTCCTCAAACCTCCATATCAAAGATTGAAGAAGGAAAAAAATTAATGCTAAAAAGGAAGTATGGCTTGTAATGATCAATAAGAAACACAAAAGCAGAGAGCCATACATCAAATTACAAAGCTGAAAATGCAAAACTTCACCATCGTGATAAACTTCAGCAAAAACAAAAATCCCTAACTTTATTCATATGATCCTGAAATGTTACACAAGTAAATAACACAGGAGCTACAAAAACCAAAACTTACAGCTTACAAATCCAGATGATAATCAAATGACCTTCAAATTCCTCCCTCATTGCACCCACGATAACCTCCACGACAATTACTTGAAGACTGTACACAAAAAGCATAAGTAAATCTACATCAAATGAATACCATTTACTTATAGCATATGACTCAAGTCCTCACAATTAGTATGATAACCAGGCCACAAGTTCTTGTTTTAATAGAAGGTTTCAGTGTGGAAAAAGTTCAGGAGTTGCTCCTATTCAAACAACAAATGTGCAAAAGTTGACTGTCGTTCAAGACCAAAATGTCAATTTTTTGTTCGTTCAACTTCAAAATCATATATTGGAGAAGAAAAATTTAATGATAAAAAGAAATGTACGGGACTTGATATATAAAAAACGAACATGAGCAAACAACTAGATATAAAATTAAAAGAAGAAAATGTAAAACATTCAGAGTCGAGATAAAATTCAGCAGCAGAGACATTCCCTGCTTTTCTTTCTCATATGATCCTGAAATATTAGACAAGTAAATAACACAATAACTAAAAAGATAGGTGATAATCAACTGACCTTCAAATCTTGCAAACAGGACGAAGAAGAAACACTACAACAAATGTCTACAATTTAGTTACAGCATATTTCAAGTCCATATAATTAGTATAATCAACTAGGCCATACGTTCCTATTTCAATAGAAAGTTTCAAGGCCGAAAAAAAGTTCAGAAGTTGCTACTGATTCAGACAACAAATTTGCAAACATTGAACTTCATCCATGACCAAAAGGTCAATTTTTTGTTCCTCAAACCTCTATATCAAAGATCGAAGAAGGAAAAAAATTAATGCTAAAAAGGAAGTATGGCTTGTAATGATCAATAAGAAACACAAAAGCAGAGAGCCATACATCAAATTACAAAGCTGAAAATGCAAAACTTCACCATCGTGATATACTTCAGCAAAAACAAAAATCCCTAACTTTATTCATATGATCCTGAAATGTTACACAAGTAAATAACACAGGAGCTACAAAAACCAAAACTTACAGCTTACAAATCCAGGTGATAATCAAATGACCTTCAAATTCCTCCCTCATTGCACCCACGATAACCTCCACGACAATTACTTGAAGACTGTACACAAAAAGCAAAAGTAAATCTACATCAAATGAATACCATTTACTTATAGCATATGACTCAAGTCCTCACAATTAGTATGATAACCAGGCCACAAGTTCTTGTTTTAATAGAAGGTTTCAGTGTGGAAAAAGTTCAGGAGTTGCTCCTATTCAGACAACAGATGTGCAAAAGTTGACACTGTCATTCATGACCAAAATGTCAATTTTTTGTTCATTAAACTTCAAAATCATAGGATTGAGAAGGAAAAACTTAATGATAAAAACAAATGTACGGGACTTAATAATATATAAAAAACGAACATGGGCAAACAACTATATATAAAATTAAAAGAAGAATATGTAACACTTTTAGAGTCGAGATAAAATTCAACAAGACAGACATTCCCTGCTTTTCTTTCTCATATGATCCTGAAATGTTACACAAGTAAATAACACAATAACCATAAAGATAGGTGATAATCAACTGAACTTCAAATCTTGCCAAGAGGACGAAGAAAAAACACTACAAAAAATGTCTACCATTTACTTACAGCATATTTCGCGTCCAAATAATTAGTATAATCAACTAGGCCATAAGTTCCTGTTTGAATAGAAGGTTTCAGTGGCGATAAAAGTTCAGAAGTTGCAACAGATTCATACAAAAAATTTGCAAAAACTGAACTTTATACATGACCAAAAGGTCAATTTTTTGTTCCTCAAACAAAATAATTCCTCTAACATAAAAAAATCCGTTGGGATGAAAACTGTTAGAAGAAATATTTTGCAAAAATCAATTTCTCACGTCAAAGTTTAGGTGACTTGGTTTTTAGGATGTTTAATTATCTAATGTTCTTTCACCACCAAATTTGAAACGATAAAAATAAGGAAGAGGAAAATCACTTATCTCAGCTTAAAATGTGAGAGAGTAATTGCACCCATAAACATCCACTCGTTCTTGGTCCTTCTGAGAGACGTCAAAACAAATACTAAAAGTAAAATTAATAATAAAGATGAGCTCCAAAAAAATTTAAACTATTTTAATATGATTTTTTATAACAAGTTACATGTTAAAATTATTAATTTGTTGAGAATCTTGCGAAACAAAATAATTCCTCTAACATAAAAAAATCCGTTGGGATGAAAACTGTTAGAAGAAATATTTTGCAAAAATCAATTTCTCACGTCAAAGTTTAGGTGACTTGGTTTTTAGGATGTTTAATTATGTAATGTTCTTTCACCACCAAATTTGAAACGATAAAAATAAGGAAGAGGAAATCACTTATCTTAGCTTAAAATGTGAGAGAGTAATTGCACCCATAAACATCCACTCGTTCTTGGTCCTTCTGAGAGACGTCAAAACAAATACTAAAAGTAAAAATTAATAATAAAGATGAGCTCCAAAAAAATTTAAACTATTTTAATATGATTTTTTATAACAAGTTACATATTAAAATTATTAATTTGTTGAGAATCTTGCGAAACAAAATAATTCCTCTAACATAAAAAAATCCGTTGGGATGAAAACTGTTAGAAGAAATATTTTGCAAAAATCAATTTCTCACGTCAAAGTTTAGGTGACTTGGTTTTTAGGATGTTTAATTATCTAATGTTCTTTCACCACCAAATTTGAAACGATAAAAATAAGGAAGAGGAAAATCACTTATCTTAGCTTAAAATGTGAGAGAGTAATTGCACCCATAAACATCCACTCGTTCTCGGTCCTTCTGAGAGACGTCAAAACAAATACTAAAAGTAAAAATTAATAATAAAGATGAGCTCCAAAAAAATTTAAACTATTTTAATATGATTTTTTATAACAAGTTACATATTAAAATTATTAATTTGTTGAGAATCTTGCGAAACAAAATAATTCCTCTAACATAAAAAAATCCGTTGGGATGAAAACTGTTAGAAGAAATATTTTGCAAAAATCAATTTCTCACGTCAAAGTTTAGGTGACTTGGTTTTTAGGATGTTTAATTATCTAATGTTCTTTCACCACCAAATTTGAAACGATAAAAATAAGGAAGAGGAAAATCACTTATCTTAGCTTAAAATGTGAGAGAGTAATTGCACCCATAAACATCCACTCGTTCTTGGTCCTTCTGAGAGACGTCAAAACAAATACTAAAAGTAAAATTAATAATAAAGATGAGCTCCAAAAAAATTTAAACTATTTTAATATGATATTTTATAACGAGTTACATATTAAAATTATTAATTTGTTGAGAATCTTGCGAAACAAAATAATTCCTCTAACATAAAAAAATCCGTTGGGATGAAAACTGTTAGAAGAAATATTTTGCAAAAATCAATTTCTCACGTCAAAGTTTAGGTGACTTGGTTTTTAGGATGTTTAATTATCTAATGTTCTTTCACCACCAAATTTGAAACGATAAAAATAAGGAAGAGGAAAATCACTTATCTTAGCTTAAAATGTGAGAGAGTAATTGCACCCATAAACATCCACTCGTTCTTGGTCCTTCTGAGAGACGTCAAAACAAATACTAAAAGTAAAATTAATAATAAAGATGAGCTCCAAAAAAATTTAAACTATTTTAATATGATTTTTTATAACAAGTTACAAATTAAAATTATTAATTTGTGGAGAATCTTGCGAAACAAAATAATTCCTCTAACATAAAAAAATCCGTTGGGATGAAAACTGTTAGAAGAAATATTTTGCAAAAATCAATTTCTCACGTCAAAGTTTAGGTGACTTGGTTTTTAGGATGTTTAATTATCTAATGTTCTTTCACCACCAAATTTGAAACGATAAAAATAAGGAAGAGGAAAATCACTTATCTTAGCTTAAAATGTGAGAGAGTAATTGCACCCATAAACATCCACTCGTTCTCGGTCCTTCTGAGAGACGTCAAAACAAATATTAAAAGTAAAAATTAATAATAAAGATGAGCTCCAAAAAAATTTAAACTATTTTAATATGATTTTTTATAACAAGTTACATATTAAAATTATTAATTTGTTGAGAATCTTGCGAAACAAAATAATTCCTCTAACATAAAAAAATCCGTTGGGATGAAACCTGTTAGAAGAAATATTTTGCAAAAATCAATTTCTCACGTCAAAGTTTAGGTGACTTGGTTTTTAGGATGTTTAATTATCTAATGTTCTTTCACCACCAAATTTGAAACGATAAAAATAAGGAAGAGGAAAATCACTTATCTTAGCTTAAAATGTGAGAGAGTAATTGCACCCATAAACATCCACTCGTTCTTGGTCCTTCTGAGAGACGTCAAAACAAATACTAAAAGTAAAAATTAATAATAAAGATGAGCTCCAAAAAAATTTAAACTATTTTAATATGATTTTTTATAACAAGTTACATATTAAAATTATTAATTTGTTGAGAATCTTGCGAAACAAAATAATTCCTCTAACATAAAAAAATCCGTTGGGATGAAAACTGTTAGAAGAAATATTTTGCAAAAATCAATTTCTCACGTCAAAGTTTAGGTGACTTGGTTTTTAGGATGTTTAATTATCTAATGTTCTTTCACCACCAAATTTGAAACGATAAAAATAAGGAAGAGGAAAATCACTTATCTTAGCTTAAAATGTGAGAGAGTAATTGCACCCATAAACATCCACTCGTTCTGGGTCCTTCTGAGAGACGTCAAAACAAATACTAAAAGTTAAAATTAATAATAAAGATGAGCTCCAAAAAAATTTAAACTATTTTAATATGATTTTTTATAACAAGTTACATATTAAAATTATTAATTTGTTGAGAATCTTGCGAAACAAAATAATTCCTCTAACATAAAAAAATCCGTTGGGATGAAAACTGTTAGAAGAAATATTTTGCAAAAATCAATTTCTCACGTCAAAGTTTAGGTGACTTGGTTTTTAGGATGTTTAATTATCTAATGTTCTTTCACCACCAAATTTGAAACGATAAAAATAAGGAAGAGGAAAATCACTTATCTTAGCTTAAAATGTGAGAGATTAATTGCACCCATAAACATCCACTCGTTCTTGGTCCTTCTGAGAGACGTCAAAACAAATACTAAAAGTAAAAATTAATAATAAAGATGAGCTCCAAAAAAATTTAAACTATTTTAATATGATTTTTTATAACAAGTTACATATTAAAATTATTAATTTGTTGAGAATCTTGCGAAACAAAATAATTCCTCTAACATAAAAAAATCCGTTGGGATGAAAACTGTTAGAAGAAATATTTTGCAAAAATCAATTTCTCACGTCAAAGTTTAGGTGACTTGGTTTTTAGGATATTTAATTATCTAATGTTCTTTCACCACCAAATTTGAAACGATAAAAATAAGGAAGAGGAAAATCACTTATCTTAGCTTAAAATGTGAGAGAGTAATTGCACCCATAAACATCCACTCGTTCTTGGTCCTTCTGAGAGACGTCAAAACAAATACTAAAAGTAAAATTAATAATAAAGATGAGCTCCAAAAAAATTTAAACTATTTTAATATGATTTTTTATAACAAGTTACATATTAAAATTATTAATTTGTGGAGAATCTTGCGAAAATAAATAATTCCTCTAACAAAAAAAATCCGTTGGGATGAAAACTGTTAGAAGAAATATTTTGCAAAAATCAATTTCTCACGTCAAAGTTTAGGTGACTTGGTTTTTAGGATGTTTAATTATCTAATGTTCTTTCACCACCAAATTTGAAACGATAAAAATAAGGAAGAGGAAAATCACTTATCTTAGCTTAAAATGTGAGAGAGTAATTGCACCCATAAACATCCACTCGTTCTTGGTCCTTCTGAGAGACGTCAAAACAAATACTAAAAGTAAAATTAATAATAAAGATGAGCTCCAAAAAAATTTAAACTATTTTAATATGATTTTTTATAACAAGTTACATATTAAAATTATTAATTTGTTGAGAATCTTGCGAAACAAAATAATTCCTCTAACATAAAAAAATCCATTGGGATGAAACCTGTTAGAAGAAATATTTTGCAAAAATCAATTTCTCACGTCAAAGTTTAGGTGACTTGGTTTTTAGGATGTTTAATTATCTAATGCTCTTTCACCACCAAATTTGAAACGATAAAAATAAGGAAGAGGAAAATCACTTATCTTAGCTTAAAATGTGAGAGAGTAATTGCACCCATAAACATCCACTCGTTCTTGGTCCTTCTGAGAGACGTCAAAACAAATACTAAAAGTAAAAATTAATAATAAAGATGAGCTCCAAAAAAATTTAAACTATTTTAATATGATTTTTTATAACAAGTTACATATTAAAATTATTAATTTGTTGAGAATCTTGCGAAACAAAATAATTCCACTCACATAAAAAAATCCGTTGGGATGAAAACTGTTAGAAGAAATATTTTGCAAAAATCAATTTCTCACGTCAAAGTTTAGGTGACTTGGTTTTTAGGATGTTTAATTATCTAATGTTCTTTCACCACCAAATTTGAAACGATAAAAATAAGGAAGAGGAAAATCACTTATCTTAGCTTGAAATGTGAGAGAGTAATTGCACCCATAAACATCCCCACTCGTTCTTGGTCCTTCTGAGAGACGTCAAAACAAATACTAAAAGTAAAAATTAATAATAAAGATGAGCTCCAAACAAATTTAAACTATTTTAATATGATTTTTTATAACAAGTTACATATTAAAATTATTAATTTGTTGAGAATCTTGCGAAACAAAATAATTCCTCTAACATAAAAAAATCCGTTGGGATGAAAACTGTTAGAAGAAATATTTTGCAAAAATCAATTTCTCACGTCAAAGTTTAGGTGACTTGGTTTTTAGGATGTTTAATTATCTAATGTTCTTTCACCACCAAATTTGAAACTATAAAAATAAGGAAGAGGAAAATCACTTATCTTAGCTTAAAATGTGAGAGAGTAATTGCACCCATAAACATCCACTCGTTCTTGGTCCTTCTGAGAGACGTCAAAACAAATACTAAAAGTAAAAATTAATAATAAAGATGAGCTCCAAAAAAATTTAAACTATTTTAATATGATTTTTTATAACAAGTTACATATTAAAATTATTAATTTGTTGAGAATCTTGCGAAACAAAATAATTCCTCTAACATAAAAAAATCCGTTGGGATGAAAACTGTTAGAAGAAATATTTTGCAAAAATCAATTTCTCACGTCAAAGTTTAGGTGACTTGGTTTTTAGGATGTTTAATTATCTAATGTTCTTTCACCACCAAATAAAAATAAGGAAGAGGAAAATCACTTATCTTAGCTTAAAATGTGAGAGAGTAATTGCACCCATAAACATCCACTCGTTCTTGGTCCTTCTGAGAGACGTCAAAACAAATACTAAAAGTAAAAATTAATAATAAAGATGAGCTCCAAAAAAATTTAAACTATATTAATATGATTTTTTATAACAAGTTACATATTAAAATTATTAATTTGTTGAGAATCTTGCGAAACAAAATAATTCCTCTAACATAAAAAAATCCGTTGGGATGAAAACTGTTAGAAGAAATATTTTGCAAAAATCAATTTCTCACGTCAAAGTTTAGGTGACTTGGTTTTTAGGATGTTTAATTATCTAATGTTCTTTCACCACCAAATTTGAAACGATAAAAATAAGGAAGAGGAAAATCACTTATCTTAGCTTAAAATGTGAGAGAGTAATTGCACCCATAAACATCCACTCGTTCTTGGTCCTTCTGAGAGACGTCAAAACAAATACTAAAAGTAAAAATTAATAATAAAGATGAGCTCCAAAAAAATTTAAACTATTTTAATATGATATTTTATAACAAGTTACATATTAAAATTATTAATTTGTTGAGAATCTTGCGAAACAAAATAATTCCTCTAACATAAAAAAATCCGTTGGGATGAAAACTGTTAGAAGAAATATTTTGCAAAAATCAATTTCTCACGTCAAAGTTTAGGTGACTTGGTTTTTAGGATGTTTAATTATCTAATGTTCTTTCACCACCAAATTTGAAACGATAAAAATAAGGAAGAGGAAAATCACTTATCTTAGCTTAAAATGTGAGAGAGTAATTGCACCCATAAACATCCACTCGTTCTTGGTCCTTCTGAGAGACGTCAAAACAAATACTAAAAGTAAAATTAATAATAAAGATGAGCTCCAAAAAAATTTAAACTATTTTAATATGATTTTTTATAACAAGTTACATATTAAAATTATTAATTTGTGGAGAATCTTGCGAAACAAAATAATTCCTCTAACATAAAAAAATCCGTTGGGATGAAAACTGTTAGAAGAAATATTTTGCAAAAATCAATTTCTCACGTCAAAGTTTAGGTGACTTGGTTTTTAGGATGTTTAATTATCTAATGTTCTTTCACCACCAAATTTGAAACGATAAAAATAAGGAAGAGGAAAATCACTTATCTTAGCTTAAAATGTGAGAGAGTAATTGCACCCATAAACATCCACTCGTTCTCGGTCCTTCTGAGAGACGTCAAAACAAATACTAAAAGTAAAAATTAATAATAAAGATGAGCTCCAAAAAAATTTAAACTATTTTAATATGATTTTTTATAACAAGTTACATATTAAAATTATTAATTTGTTGAGAATCTTGCGAAACAAAATAATTCCTCTAACATAAAAAAATCCGTTGGGATGAAACCTGTTAGAAGAAATATTTTGCAAAAATCAATTTCTCACGTCAAAGTTTAGGTGACTTGGTTTTTAGGATGTTTAATTATCTAATGTTCTTTCACCACCAAATTTGAAACGATAAAAATAAGGAAGAGGAAAATCACTTATCTTAGCTTAAAATGTGAGAGAGTAATTGCACCCATAAACATCCACTCGTTCTTGGTCCTTCTGAGAGACGTCAAAACAAATACTAAAAGTAAAAATTAATAATAAAGATGAGCTCCAAAAAAATTTAAACTATTTTAATATGATTTTTTATAACAAGTTACATATTAAAATTATTAATTTGTTGAGAATCTTGCGAAACAAAATAATTCCTCTAACATAAAAAAATCCGTTGGGATGAAAACTGTTAGAAGAAATATTTTGCAAAAATCAATTTCTCACGTCAAAGTTTAGGTGACTTGGTTTTTAGGATGTTTAATTATCTAATGTTCTTTCACCACCAAATTTGAAACGATAAAAATAAGGAAGAGGAAAATCACTTATCTTAGCTTAAAATGTGAGAGAGTAATTGCACCCATAAACATCCACTCGTTCTTGGTCCTTCTGAGAGACGTCAAAACAAATACTAAAAGTTAAAATTAATAATAAAGATGAGCTCCAAAAAAATTTAAACTATTTTAATATGATTTTTTATAACAAGTTACATATTAAAATTATTAATTTGTTGAGAATCTTGCGAAACAAAATAATTCCTCTAACATAAAAAATCCGTTGGGATGAAAACTTTTAGAAGAAATATTTTGCAAAAATCAATTTCTCACGTCAAAGTTTAGGTGACTTGGTTTTTAGGATGTTTAATTATCTAATGTTCTTTCACCACCAAATTTGAAACGATAAAAATAAGGAAGAGGAAAATCACTTATCTTAGCTTAAAATGTGAGAGAGTAATTGCACCCATAAACATCCACTCGTTCTTGGTCCTTCGGAGAGACGTCAAAACAAATACTAAAAGTAAAAATTAATAATAAAGATGAGCTCCAAAAAAATTTAAACTATTTTAATATGATTTTTTATAACAAGTTACATATTAAAATTATTAATTTGTTGAGAATCTTGCGAAACAAAATAATTCCTCTAACATAAAAAAATCCGTTGGGATGAAAACTGTTAGAAGAAATATTTTGCAAAAATCAATTTCTCACGTCAAAGTTTAGGTGACTTGGTTTTTAGGATATTTAATTATCTAATGTTCTTTCACCACCAAATTTGAAACGATAAAAATAAGGAAGAGGAAAATCACTTATCTTAGCTTAAAATGTGAGAGAGTAATTGCACCCATAAACATCCACTCGTTCTTGGTCCTTCTGAGAGACGTCAAAACAAATACTAAAAGTAAAATTAATAATAAAGATGAGCTCCAAAAAAATTTAAACTATTTTAATATGATTTTTTATAACAAGTTACATATTAAAATTATTAATTTGTGGAGAATCTTGCGAAACAAAATAATTCCTCTAACAAAAAAAATCCGTTGGGATGAAAACTGTTAGAAGAAATATTTTGCAAAAATCAATTTCTCACGTCAAAGTTTAGGTGACTTGGTTTTTAGGATGTTTAATTATCTAATGTTCTTTCACCACCAAATTTGAAACGATAAAAATAAGGAAGAGGAAAATCACTTATCTTAGCTTAAAATGTGAGAGAGTAATTGCACCCATAAACATCCACTCGTTCTTGGTCCTTCTGAGAGACGTCAAAACAAATACTAAAAGTAAAATTAATAATAAAGATGAGCTCCAAAAAAATTTAAACTATTTTAATATGATTTTTTATAACAAGTTACATATTAAAATTATTAATTTGTTGAGAATCTTGCGAAACAAAATAATTCCTCTAACATAAAAAAATCCGTTGGGATGAAACCTGTTAGAAGAAATATTTTGCAAAAATCAATTTCTCACGTCAAAGTTTAGGTGACTTGGTTTTTAGGATGTTTAATTATCTAATGCTCTTTCACCACCAAATTTGAAACGATAAAAATAAGGAAGAGGAAAATCACTTATCTTAGCTTAAAATGTGAGAGAGTAATTGCACCCATAAACATCCACTCGTTCTTGGTCCTTCTGAGAGACGTCAAAACAAATACTAAAAGTAAAAATTAATAATAAAGATGAGCTCCAAAAAAATTTAAACTATTTTAATATGATTTTTTATAACAAGTTACATATTAAAATTATTAATTTGTTGAGAATCTTGCGAAACAAAATAATTCCTCTCACATAAAAAAATCCGTTGGGATGAAAACTGTTAGAAGAAATATTTTGCAAAAATCAATTTCTCACGTCAAAGTTTAGGTGACTTGGTTTTTAGGATGTTTAATTATCTAATGTTCTTTCACCACCAAATTTGAAACGATAAAAATAAGGAAGAGGAAAATCACTTATCTTAGCTTGAAATGTGAGAGAGTAATTGCACCCATAAACATCCCCACTCGTTCTTGGTCCTTCTGAGAGACGTCAAAACAAATACTAAAAGTAAAAATTAATAATAAAGATGAGCTCCAAACAAATTTAAACTATTTTAATATGATTTTTTATAACAAGTTACATATTAAAATTATTAATTTTTTGAGAATCTTGCGAAACAAAATAATTCCTCTAACATAAAAAAATCCGTTGGGATGAAAACTGTTAGAAGAAATATTTTGCAAAAATCAATTTCTCACGTCAAAGTTTAGGTGACTTGGTTTTTAGGATGTTTAATTATCTAATGTTCTTTCACCACCAAATTTGAAACTATAAAAATAAGGAAGAGGAAAATCACTTATCTTAGCTTAAAATGTGAGAGAGTAATTGCACCCATAAACATCCACTCGTTCTTGGTCCTTCTGAGAGACGTCAAAACAAATACTAAAAGTAAAAATTAATAATAAAGATGAGCTCCAAAAAAATTTAAACTATTTTAATATGATTTTTTATAACAAGTTACATATTAAAATTATTAATTTGTTGAGAATCTTGCGAAACAAAATAATTCCTCTAACATAAAAAAATCCGTTGGGATGAAAACTGTTAGAAGAAATATTTTGCAAAAATCAATTTCTCACGTCAAAGTTTAGGTGACTTGGTTTTTAGGATGTTTAATTATCTAATGTTCTTTCACCACCAAATAAAAATAAGGAAGAGGAAAATCACTTATCTTAGCTTAAAATGTGAGAGAGTAATTGCACCCATAAACATCCACTCGTTCTTGGTCCTTCTGAGAGACGTCAAAACAAATACTAAAAGTAAAAATTAATAATAAAGATGAGCTCCAAAAAAATTTAAACTATATTAATATGATTTTTTATAACAAGTTACATATTAAAATTATTAATTTGTTGAGAATCTTGCGAAACAAAATAATTCCTCTAACATAAAAAAATCCGTTGGGATGAAAACTGTTAGAAGAAATATTTTGCAAAAATCAATTTCTCACGTCAAAGTTTAGGTGACTTGGTTTTTAGGATGTTTAATTATCTAATGTTCTTTCACCACCAAATTTGAAACGATAAAAATAAGGAAGAGGAAAATCACTTATCTTAGCTTAAAATGTGAGAGAGTAATTGCACCCATAAACATCCACTCGTTCTTGGTCCTTCTGAGAGACGTCAAAACAAATACTAAATGTTAAAATTAATAATAAAGATGAGCTCCAAAAAAATTTAAACTATTTTAATATGATTTTTTATAACAAGTTACATATTAAAATTATTAATTTGCTGAGAATCTTGCGAAACAAAATAATTCCTCTAACATAAAAAAATCCGTTGGGATGAAAACTGTTAGAAGAAATATTTTGCAAAAATCAATTTCTCACGTCAAAGTTTAGGTGACTTGGTTTTTAGGATGTTTAATTATCTAATGTTCTTTCACCACCAAATTTGAAACGATAAAAATAAGGAAGAGGAAAATCACTTATCTTAGCTTAAAATGTGAGAGAGTAATTGCACCCATAAACATCCACTCGTTCTTGGTCCTTCTGAGAGACGTCAAAACAAATACTAAAAGTAAAAATTAATAATAAAGATGAGCTCCAAAAAAATTTAAACTATTTTAATATGATTTTTTATAACAAGTTACATATTAAAATTATTAATTTGTTGAGAATCTTGCGAAACAAAATAATTCCTCTAACATAAAAAAATCCGTTGGGATGAAAACTGTTAGAAGAAATATTTTGCAAAAATCAATTTCTCACGTCAAAGTTTAGGTGACTTGGTTTTCAGGATGTTTAATTATCTAATGTTCTTTCACCACCAAATTTGAAACGATAAAAATAAGGAAGAGGAAAATCACTTATCTTAGCTTAAAATGTGAGAGAGTAATTGCACCCATAAACATCCACTCGTTCTTGGTCCTTCTGAGAGACGTCAAAACAAATACTAAAAGTAAAAATTAATAATAAAGATGAGCTCCAAAAAAATTTAAACTATATTAATATGATTTTTTATAACAAGTTACATATTAAAATTATTAATTTGTTGAGAATCTTGCGAAACAAAATAATTCTTCTAACATAAAAAAATCCGTTGGGATGAAAACTGTTAGAAGAAATATTTTGCAAAAATCAATTTCTCACGTCAAAGTTTAGGTGACTTGGTTTTAGGATGTTTAATTATCTAATGTTCTTTCACCACCAATTTCTTTCATCATGAATTCTGGCCTTGTCAACCAATTATTTGGTAAGTTGACGTTCTTTCATTGTCAGGATGCCTATTCTAACTGTTGATATAGATAATTTGGAGAAAGGACAATCTTTAATATATTCTGTTCATCACTTGTGCATGGATGTGAATACTTTAAAAAGAATCTTTATTCGTGAGGCGAGTCCACTTTACTCATATTTACAATAAAAAATAATATTTTTGAAACAAAAAATAATATTTTCTATGGATAACCAAAATAAAATAGCAGTCTCACAAAATTAACCGATAAGTCTCACATAAGTTTTTGTTAGTTTGTTTACCTTTCAATTTTGGCAAACGGAACAATATCCAATTCAAAAAACCTGTTCCAAGAATAAATTTTTTCAATTGAAATAATTATATATAAGCATCAACCCATAGTTAAATAGGTTATATGTATTGATTGAATATTTAGAAATTTAATAAGAATATTAGAACATATATAAAAGTAAGAATGAGTAATTTTTTACAGTGTATTGTTGATTTTTAAAAAAAAATAGCATATGTAGTTCTCAAGATCACACAGCACATATAGTTTTAATTACATGTGAAAACTTCTCAAGAATACATTAAAAAAAAAACCAAATCAATTTATGATATATTTTTTTATATTAATCATCAATAGCAATAGCAAACTGAAATATTTTCTAGTAAACTAGAATATAAATTTGATGATAAATGAAACTTTTCATACTTTATAAATATCACAGGGATTTTCAATTTATGATTTCGATTTTCTATAAATCATGAATAACTATTGCAAACTGTAATAATTTCTTGCACTACATAAATTTAATGATACATGAAATTTTTATACCTTAGCAGGTAACGCCTCATCAAGACCAGCACCAGACCTCTCAAGAAACATGATTTTAACAGTTAACTTCAAAATTGAAAACCAGAAGATTAGCCACGCAAGTTGACAACAACAACATTCCACTTACAGAATATTCAATTTTAATTATGTTTTACAAATTTTCTGAAGAAAAATGAAAAAATATATCAATCATCAAAATTTTTCCAGCGAAGATCATTAAATAATAAAAAAAATCAACATAAACAAGCAACATCAACATAACAGGGTCAAAACATCTTCAAGAAAGCAATTCACTGGTGCAACACGACGAACAGAATAATATTCGAACACTGAAGTTTAATATATTGCTTCGAAATTTATTGTGATAGGAAGAGAAGACGCGAACCTAATCAAGAATCGTTGATTCTTGAATGCCAAGAAATCTGTCCAACTCGATGCGAGAAGTAGGAAGAGAGGAGTGGAGACGAATAATCGATAAGAACGTTAGGTTTGAAAATTGGGCAGAATTTGGGGGAAGCGTCAAATGGGTCTTCTCACATTTTCAAGCACTCGATTCTTGAACGCCGGAGAAATCAGCGCGAATTTGGGGGAGAGGAGCGGAGAGGGATAATGGATCAATGGGTTTTGAAGTGTTACCGTGTGGCTTTGGCCATTTGACCGTTGTGAGAGTATTTTTGGAAATAAAATCCGATAAGATCTGACAAACCGAAACAATTCATTTTCGTAAAATTATTATATTTATTTATAAATTATATTATAAGACATAAATAACTTACTCTTTATATTAAAACATTACTATCTATAATAAACGGTTCTTGCAATTAAAAAAATAAGAAGATATTTTTATAATGAATAAAAAATTTGTGTAATAAATAATAAAGAATTGCATTGAAATTGAATATCAATAATTGTATGGATAGTGCATTATAATTTTAATTTTCTAAGACATAAGGATTTGAATTCTGATTACTTATGTTCTTATAATTGAAATAATTTTATTCTATGTTCTTAAAATTATTAATTGAATATAAATCAATAAATTTTAATTTATGATAATATTTTTTATTAATTCTCGCTATCATCCTTGAGTAAATCATATGAAATAAATTAATAATAATAATTTTAAAAAATTTAGAATTGAAATAAATAATAAAATTAACAACAATATAATAACACTATCAAAATTACAGTTTAACCGAAAGCCAAAAAATTTATTTAATAACTCAAAAATAGAAATCAAACAAAATAAAATGATTATTTTGGTTATCTCATTTTAATCAATCTTATATAAAATAACTAAAACCAACTTTTCATAATTTTTTTAAATGATGCTATTAATTTATCTATTTTATCGTTTTTAAATATTTCTTATATGCATCATCTATACTTCATGTAAAGGTCGAAACTATTAGTAGTCCAATTTTGTGACACCAAGGAATGTTTACAAAAATATTCTATTCATTTAGATAAGTAATTTTTTTCACATAATTTATTCATAACTGCAATATCTTACATTTTAAAAATTCAAGTATTATCTCGACAAACTACATATTTAATTTAAATAAAATTATAACAAAATTTTATGAATAAACTAGATCTATTAATGATCATGATCACGATTAATATATTTAATAGTTTTTGTTTTACACATGAATCGTATGTGCGTCGTTAGATAGTATTTATTATACATTCATGCATTAGGCCATAAGTTACTAGTTATGTAAGCTCAAAAAAATAATATCATAACATATAAATTCAATTGTTATAAAACTATAAATATAATGTAATCATAATCCAAAGACAATCAATTTAATTAAATATTAAAATTTACATTATTATTTTTATTAATAATTAAAAGGAGAAGAAGAAAATTTGGGGCTCAAAACATTTTTTTATTATCAGTTTTCTAAAAATTGACTTCTTCAATAGTTTTTGGAAACATAAATATTTTGGTATTTTAAAAGAAAAGAATTTGTTATGACAATAATATTCAATAATATCTTTGACCAAAAAATTATATAAAAGCTTAAAATTTTAAAATTAATAAATGTATATGTGTGTGTGTAACTATTTTTAAGAATTTCAAAGAAATAAAGAAAAACCCATGTGAGTATCTTGTAAATATCAATCAAATTTTCTCAAAAATACTTCTAGATATCCATTTATAATTTTCTCACCTGAGATTTGATTTATTTGTTTTATATCTTTACAAATTTTTTTATATAAATTTATTTCATTTTAATAATTAATAGTGATGTATTAAAAAAATTATATCTTATAAACATCACAAGGCCTAAAAATATAAATGACGGAATAATCAATATGCACACTATCCCAAAATTTCCATAATGTACAGTGTTGGAATTGGATTAGATTTTTGATGGTGTGAATAAATTCTTTATAATTTTCTAAATTTTGAATTGTTCTTTAAAATTTTAGGCTGTTAAAAATATTCTTGAACAACTAGTTTTGATGGACAACTGAAAAATAAATGAATGTGAAAATGTTCGGCTTGACTAATGATGAACTATATTATATAATTGACAGTTTAATAAGAAATGACTTGAAATTTGATTTGCAAGAATGTAAAATATATAATGAAATAACACAAGTATTTTTATGAATGTTCAGAAATAAAACCTATATATCACCCTTTCTTCCACTTAGGAATGTTTTCAATAAAATACTTTGGTTTTACATCTTCTTGTAACAATCAACTTCAGTTAGGACGATTACTTCTTAAGCTGAAACTGTTAGTGATCATTTTACAAATCTGGATGTTTAAGAATTCTCGTTTACCATAAAATACTACAAAAACCCAGCAGTTAGTCTTGACGGCCGGCTTGAGTTGTTGGTATACCACAAAATGATCCTTGATGATCTAATATAAACCGATAAGAGCATACTAAGGCCACCTCCAACCCATAAATCTATTTTGGTGCAGTTTCTGAACCAAAATAGTGCAGTTTCTGCACCAAATATAACATTAATCTCCAACCCATTTACTTCAAATCTTACACTAAAAAGCATATTCCTAGAATATTTTTTTTGTTTACAATTTATTTATAAATTTAACAATATAATTATAATTAATGTTAACATTAGTATTATAATTATAATTTTATTTTTATTAATAGTTAAATTTATTTATTTGATTCTTATATATATTAACTCTAATATTTATAATATGAATTAGTACAAATGCTTCATTATTAAAATTGACATAATTTTAATACAGATAATTTATTTTTAGAACTTAATATGAATCCAAATTCAAAAATCTGAACAACTATATTCCTCCCATAAATGATCAATTAAAGCATTTCGTAGTGCATAGTGAGCATCTTTGTCTTTTATCCTTTTATATCGAGCGAGAAATTCTTGAAATCTTATATTCTCATCGACAACCATTTCTACATCTAGAGTTGGTGTTTCTCTCATATCTTCAATGGGTGCGCTAAGGTCACTTTCATCTTCGATAATCATTTTGTGCATTATAATGCACGCTGTCATTATATCATGTAAATGATGTTTCTTCCAAGCACGTGCTGGAGATGCCACAATCGCAAATCGAGAGTTAAAAATGTCAAAAATAAAATAAAAAACTAGAAATATTTTTATAATTTTTCTAATATAATTATAATTAATTTTTTTGTGCTTTAATTTTTATTATGAATTATATTTTATATCAACACAATTTAATTTTACTCATCAATTATATAATATTATTATTAAAATATTTAATACATATTTATATTAATTAAAAAGCATTAAAAAAATAAAAAAAGCCCAAACCCAGCGCCAAAATGGCGCTGGGTTTCTCCTCGGAGGGAGGCTGCGCCATTTTGGAGAAATGGCGCAGCCTCCGTTGGAGTGAAAACCCTGCGCTATCATAGTGTTTCACGCTATGATAGCGCAGGGTTGGAGATGGCCTAAGTGAGTAGTTTGAGATTGAAAGCTTTAAAGTGCTCGACATTCTTAGAAAATATGCAGGCTTGAGATAATAATAAGTTTTGTCTAGTTCATGGTTTAGCCCGTAGTCTTTTTCAATTTGAAATCTCCATATTTATAGTTGAAAAACTCTAACGGTCGGATTTGTTTTTCAACAACCATCTATACTATCACCTGACAAAATAGACACGACGCTTTCAATTGCCGTACATATCATTACATGCTCGTTTAATGTTCTTTGTGCTTTTGCAACTTTAAACTCTTGTTTTTCATAAAGCTGACACATCATGTCCGAAATAGGTAACTTTATGTCATTTAGGAATTGGCAGGATATTGTGTAATCATTCTAAATATGGCAGAAGTTGAAATGCTTGACTTTCGGTATCCTATTTGAAATAACTCATTTCTGACGGTGGCAGTGAAGTTGAACTTTCAACGGTTTGAACACCTGTACTGCTGATCAAATTAAAAGATGATATATTCCAGCTTGAATTCAGTGGTTTGACTTCTATCCAAAATGTCTTGATCTTTTGATGACCGCAAGTTTATATATAAATTACATTTAAGCAAGGTAGGAGACATATGAAAAAGAATGAATTTCATTGAATAAATGATATGTCATTTTTACTGGTGGGGTAAAATATAAGTCCTAATAAACCTACGAAGAAAATAGTAAAACCTCTATTATGGCTTGCATTTCCAACACTACCACCTCATTCACTTCTTTTCTCATCATCTTCCATTCTCCTCTTATCATCCAATCTCTTTGACTCTTCATATTTGGCTATCTTACCTCGGCGTTTATGCTCTTCACCTTTTTGTAATCCACCATTTTTTCCCTTTTTTGGCATCAGTACATTGCATATACTTAAGAATTTCTTGAAACTAACCGCCCATAGCATCAAACCGCTCATTCATATGATGTCTGATATGAGCAACTTGAATTTTCAACTCAGTATGAATAAGAACTTGACTTCGTGAAATCTGAGTTGAAGTTATGTGTTCATGGTGATCGCTCAATTTTTCATTATGGTCTTATCGGCCATGGTCAATCAGAATTGGGATTCAATGGCACTTAGGTTCTTGATCATTTGAGCCCTGAAACTATCGAACTGCACCTGATAAACATAGTTTTTGACTTCTATCTGATTCACATATTAAGTTATTGTGAGCAATTAAGACATAAAATGATCAAAAGGTGTCTTGGTTGAGAGCTGATTGTTCGGTTAGAAAATCATCTGGAGGAGAGGAGGAGGGACCTGCTTGATACACCACACCACAAACGACTAGACTTGAGATATGGCACTGGCGGCTAGAACTTAACTTATTTTGGCTCCTGAACAACCACTTCTTCAATAAAACCTGTTCAATTTCTTCTCCATAAATAACCAACTCCTTGCCAGACAGATTCTCGGGAGAGAGCATTTATCTTCAGTCTCTTTCATTGTGGCAGGAGTGGTTGGCAATGATTCCAAATTCAGATCTTCATCAACGTAATTTCCTCCTTTCTCAATAGTGAAATCTTCAAGAATGGGATATGCATGGAAAGAGGCATGGTTTCCTGAATCACCCTCTTGTTCAAAATTTTAGGTCCGTGAGTATACTCACAATCTCAAAGACCCATTGTTTCCTAATTGAGATAACTAATTCTCATAATTCTCCCTTCAAGTCTATATTTAATGACTAAATTAAATTTATTTGTTCCTTATTTCTCTAGGCACACTGTATGTTGGTTGAAGATGGAAAGACCACGTAATCTAATGGTATTAGAACAGAGGAGAAATAATCCAGGTGTAGCATATACTAACCCATATCAATACAGTCCTTGTCATTACAGCAGCTCAAATTGTTTCTGATGATTTTGATTACTAATTCTCTCTGCAGCTTGCATTCTACTATTTTCTGGGAACCACCACCTTTCTTCTCAAGTTTCAACTAGTTTGATGTTTCTCGTATTCTAACGAACAAAATCCTTGTTAATCTTCGTGTGCCATGTATCCAAATTGATGATTTTTGTTTGCTGGTGGGATATTTTGTGTGCTGTGCCGTGCCATTTTTATTTTCAGAGTGTAGCTATGATTATTTTCACGAAAGATTTTGTTGCAAATCAGAGCTGAAATGGTTAGCTATAAGGCAACCATAGTGACAGCAAAATCAAGAAGCAACATTCATTAATTTGATAAACATAATTTCAACTACAATCACTTGACAAATTTGGTAGTCCATCTTCTTCCATAAGAAATCGAAGAATATATGACATTAGCTTATGATTAAATCAAAATCGTAATCAAACATTAATATAGTAACTAAAAGAAAAGGAAATATCAGACATAAAACAAGTCCTTTCTCATTTATTCAGCAAACAAGTCAATATTTTTTACAGTTCAATTTTATTTTTTAATGATTATGAAATCATCCACAAAACTGAAGGACAGTGAAAGATTAATACTTTAGTTTAAATATAATTTGATTTCTATTTCAAAATTTATATTTGTTATCCAAGACACGACTTTTATTTTTTATAATTGTGATCTAACGTGTAAAGCTTTATACTAAACGAACGATGAAGATAATGAAGATTGACTTGGGTGTCAATGGGCCATAACGTAAAACCGTATGCATGACACACACAAATAATTCTTGTGTGACGTAAGATAACATTTCAAGAGAATCAAAATGAGTTTAAATTGATTTTATGTGAAACAGTTACTTTTATATACATCAAAGTGATAGAAAATTAGGAATCAGTATGAATTCAAATCATTTTTATGTGAAACAAATTACTTTTATATCTAAGTTAGTTGAAATAAAAGATTTTAAAAAATTCTTATGCTTTTTTAAATAGTTTTTACTCAAATTTTTTTTTTTTGAAAAAATATTACAATCGTCTTCATGTTTTATGCCCCATCAAATTTTCAGTGATGAAAACTTATGAAACTTGTAGCTACATTTTTAAGGACGTGATTTATGTATAGAACTGTATAACTTCAAGATATATTATGAAAATTTTAGAAATTATGGCTGTTTTAAATACAATTTAAAATTGATATTTTTTTTGTTTTATTACTTTGAATACTCACGGTTTAATCCTATTATTTTTACAATTTTAAAGTTTGTGATATTAAAATAGATGACATAGTGATAGTAAGAACGTGGTTCTTATGAGGGATCACATTAATAAATATTCTTATATTTAGACATAATATTGTAACACTATATATATATATATATATATATATATATATATATATATATATATATATCAAACTTAAAATAACTCAATTATATTAGTATTCAAGAACTCAAGCAAAAAAAAAATTAAATTTTATCGATGTATGATATTAAATTAATGGTTGAAAAATAAAAGATAATGAGAGTAAGGTAATAATTTTTTTTCCTCACACCATCTTTGTATGTTCCACACGTACAACGCACGTGCATATATTCTACTTGTTGTGTGTGTGTGTGTTTATATATATTTGTTATTCAAGTTTTAACTTTTTGGATAAAACACATCAAACGTAATACAAACAAACATTACTTGGTTACACGTAGAGTGTCTACTATATTGCCTACAATGGATTATAAAAGAGATTGACAATAACTCATGCCCATGGTACAATGCATGCAATCATTGTTGCAAAGCTGTTGCAAAGAGTCGGGATAATGTTTGAAGAAATTGCAATATCGTTCATTGGATGTTCTTTGGAAAATTACACAAAGAAATATAATGAGGTAGCAATGATATTAGGAATGATTGTACTATACAATGAATATTTTAAAACACAAATAAGAGCTCACTATTATTATCATTTTTTTTTTGAAAAATTATACCATGCAGTCTGTTGGAAAAGCAATAGAGGATAATCCACTGAGGAAACTCAACAAAAGCATTTATAAATTGCTGCTCAAGTTGAATAAATTATTAAAAACAAAAAACAACATGCTAGATATCGTAGTTGATGGAGAGGAAAAACCGAAAGATCGTAAGGATATAGAAGACAAAGCAATACCGGTAAATGAAATCACAGCTACTAACCAAACAGAGAAGCAAAATGACAAGCAAGCTCGAACTATGCATCATAAAATCATTTTGTCGAAGAGTACACGGAGAAACGCAATACAATTGATCTTGAAGACGATGAAACAATTTATGATTATACCAGGAGATTGAAAACAAATCAAACTAATAAAGCATGGCATCAAGCAATATTAAGATAAAACAAGAAAGTTAGAGTGAAGTAGTAACATCTCTCGTGAACAATGTAAATACTTCTGTGAGCCACACATCTGTTGGAGAGGAGGAGCACACACTCCTTGGTAAATCCACGATTACAAAGTGCTTAAAAGGACTGATTTTTCACAATTTCAGCCAACTCTTCCTTCCAGACAAATACACAGCACGTATGCAATTGAACATACATACCGGCTTTGGTTATCTGTGTCTCAGATGTGTATCGTTGCTTAAAGATGCAGTATTTTAATAATATCCATGACTAATGGTAACTTACAGGCTGAGATTTTGTAGGACTGCGCCTGCCTGAAAGGAGAGAAGGGTCAGAAGTAGTTTTGGATCTCTTCTATGGAACTGGAATTATTTATTGGTCTCTAACCTTGGAAATAGGTAAACTTTCCCTTTATTGTTTGATTTGATGATTAGACAGGCTACCGCTGCTTTTACCAATCGCTTTTCCATACTCTTAGGGTGAGAGTGAGACGCATGTTTGGTTTTGAGATTGTTGATCAAGCCAATATAAGATGCACGTAGTAATGCCAGCATTTTTCCTAAGTGGATCTCTACAAAATCGATGAGAACTTTGGAGAATATTTTCAAAAGCCTGATCTGGCCATTACATCATGTTCTCTCTTTTTCTTTAGTTGCGATCTCTCTAGCTATTACGTCTTTTTGTGGAATGTTGCATACTATCTCATCTTTATCATTATCTCTCCCTCGAACTCAAAATTCTCCATGATGTGTCTCAAATTCTTGATGAAAACAGGCTGGAAATTCCAAAGCATTTCCTCCTTTCTGTTGTTTGTCAGGATCTTGTCACTCAGCGGACATGATTAATTATTCTAGTGGCTTAAATTTGAACATTGTATTAAAGAAATCCGAGTCACCGGTGTCGGGGAATACAAATGAGCAAAATCCCCTAGTTTCAGGAAATTCAACGAGGATCAATGACTGTAAGTCCTCTCAGCCTCATGGTTTTTCCAGCTTTCGGTAATAGTTAGCTAACTTGTCTGGAGATGCAAATGATCGTAGTATTTGTCTTTCGAGCAGATACGACACAAAATTATTGCAAACTTCAATTATGCTTTGATAATGAAAGAAATGCTACCTTTAGTTCGTTTGCTTCTGGGAAACTCCGTAATATTCGGTTGAACCAGTCAGATGAGACATGTGTGGCAGATCAACAAAATCACATTGTAAAAATCAGTCAATTTTCTCAAAATGTTGACGATGAAGAGGGAAAAAAACCCGTGATATTAACAGTTGAGAAAATTTCAGCAGATGCAACTCCAACCTCTCTTGCTGGAAATAAAATCTTAACCAACGCTAGAGACCTTAGCTTGATCCGTGATTCTAGCATATTAAATGATTCTTATGCACATCCATTTCAAGAATGTAGAGTTATGCAAGAGAACAAGGCTAAAACAACGATGAGTAAGAGACATGCATCTGAGATGGATGATTTGACATGTTCCTTATTGCGATTTATTGACAACAATAGGCCACCTGAAATCGACTGGATTGGGGAGGGTTCTGAAGACAAGGATTCTGAAGCAATGCGATTAGTAAGTACTGGCAAGAAGCAAGAAAATTCAGACACTTCTGTGGAAAACTGTATACCTGGTCTGCATGATGACGTAGCAGGAGTGATTGGTCAGAGATTGTTCTGGAAAGCAAGGCAAACAATTGTCCAGTAAGTATTTCGGTTGCTTGTTCTTGCAGCAGAAAAGTTTTTTGAATTTGAGGTCATCTACCCCTTTTTATTGAACTTCTAGTCTTTCTGTTGTACTCATTTTTTTGCAGTCAGCAAAAGATATTTGCGGTTCAGATATTTGAGTTGCACAGACTGGTAAAGGAAAGTATGCCTGTATTCAACTGAAGCAACTCTTCTGTAGCGCATCTGTCTAAATTTTGATTTAATTTCACTCTTCTAACGATATATTTAGTTATTTACTAATCTCCATGTGATAATATTAACAGGTGCAGAAACTAATTGCAGGATCACCAGAAGTGATATTCAAAACAATTTCAATCTCAAAAAGCCGTCTATGAAGTTTCCCCCCATGAAAAAGCTTCTCTTTGTTACTCCTTTGGACCCTTCTCCAATTCTAGCCAAACCAAAAGTAGATGCTGTAAAGTCAAACCCTGACAAGGATTGAAAGCTTCTACCGCCCCTAAATGCTGCTGAAAAACGATATTTTACCCAGCCTCCTGCTTCAAATACACCATCTACATCAGCATCCACTCCCACAGACGGTAACTTAGCACCTTGGTGTTTCTACCCACCACCTGGAAATCAATGGCTTGTTCCTGTAAGATCTCCTTCCGAGGGACTAATCTACAAGCCCTATACAGGGCCATGTCCTCCATCTTTTTGGCTTCATGGCGTCTATAATCGGAAAAAACGCCCCAAAGGATTCCCCTTCTGCACCCGCTCTTCTGTCCTTCTCGGTCGGTCACTTCTTTCTTTTCTGACAACCTCCTTCTTCTATTTCTGAGCCTCTTCCATGTTGATAAAGAGCAATTTTTTCACCAGAGACCGGAAGAAGTCCCCTTCCTGGAGCCCCTATGTGAACGCCGTAGTTTTGGTCTCGGGTGCGCATGAAGGTTCTTCCAATGCGGCTTTATTAAATTTGTGGATGTATTCCCTCAATGATTCATCCCTGTTCTGCTTGATCTCGAATGGACTAAAAACAGTCTTTCTTGTACCTTTTTCTATTTCTGAAGTGATTTAAAAAGACGCTTTTAAATTCCTCAAAATTTTGTATACTCCGGGAATCTAACTTGTCAAACCATTGTTGGGTTGAATCCACCAATGTGGTTAAGAAAGTCTTGCACTTGATCTCATCACCATAACAATGTAACATGGCCATATTCTCAAAACGGGCCAAATGCTCTTCAAGGTCCGGATTTCCGTCATACTCCTTGAAGTTTGCTGACTTATAGTGGGCCGGTAAGGGCTCATTGGTTATGCGGGTGAAGAAAGGACACCCTCTTGGTTGAATTCAGGGATTTTGAGAGGACCCGGCTTGTCCTTCCAACTTCTTCACTTTTTGTCTCAAATCTTCTAGTTCTACAGCATGGTAAAGACTTTGGAACATTCTTGGAGCTTTCTTCCTCCCCCTCCCTTTGTTTTGTCCTGAGCAGGAGATTCTTCCCGGAATCTGTCTTCACGGGTGTCCGGCTGCTACTAGGAGGTAACTTTTCTATCATGGCCTTCTGGACAACCGCTGCTATCCATTGAGTCGGTTGTTCGGGATTGATCATGAAAGTTTGCTGGGGTATGTGGAACCTTTGATTCTGAGGACTCCCTTCTGGAATTGTCCCTCCGAGCTGATTTTCGAGTGGAAACCATATCTTCATCTCAGATCTATGTCTCCCACAGACGACGCTAATGATGATGATCGAGTGAATTGGATTTGAGAGAGGTGGTCAATTACACCGGGTTGGACTGCTTCCTGCCCTGATATATTGGATCTTGGATGAAGGATGTTCGGGCTTTGGTATATCTGCACACTTTAACATAGATCGTTAATGGGGCACCAGAATATTCTTAAGCGTAATAATTCCGATGCTCAATTCAGTAAAGTGATTTTATATCAGGATAACGTATAGAGAGTATGTGTGTTTATTGAAAATGTCTGAATTTTCTGTTCACTGATACTATCAAGTCTGACAACTCATACTACTTCAGCCTAGTCACATCACCCTCACGTGCAATGAAAGACCTCCCAATGATGATTAAGACAGGGCGCCCCATACCTGTGAGCTCTTACTACCCGGCTGATCTATACGCTGATGGGCTTTGCTCAACCTTCCCGGCTTCTTGACTATCCAGAACCCAAACTAAAGATGACCCTGGTATCTCTTTGATACCCCGGATATCTCTGGGGGTAACACCACAACCTTAATTTAGCATGTAAATTGTAGTTTGCTAATGTTGAAATTAACCTTTTGATGTTCTGCACTAAATGATTAGTTCCGTTTCCTAAACTGGGAAGATATTTTTGTAGGAAAAATCTATTTCATTGATAAGATTGTGGACTAGATTTGAAACAGAAGAACAAATTTCAAATTCATTGATCTTGTTTAATGCTAAAATCTGTTTGATTTTATTTTATTTCATTCGATGTCTTCTGATTATAGTTCTAACTTGTAAGTGTTTGTGATAAGTACATGTGAGATTTCGAGGACGAAATCTTTTAAGTGGGAAGAGAAATGTAAGGTCCACGTACCGTATTATTGAGAATCATGTGTAAACTCATAATAATCATATGATAACCACGATTCTCATAGTCGAGCTAAATCTAAGAGTAATGAATGATACTGTATTCAATATCAAATTAATTTCATGCGACGTTTTTCTCTTTTACATTCAATAGAACCCATTATTCTGGACGAGATTTGTAAAAATATAACCAAGCCACTTAAAGAATTAGAGAAATTTCCGAATGCAGTCCAATAGTTTGACTTGGGAATTGAAAGGGAAAGATAATATAAACTCTTACCATTTCAAACAATATGATATATGAGTTCCCATTAGTTTCAGAAAGTGTAAATAAAGCAATCTGATAGAAATGCCATCAATCAATCAAGAACCTAAAAAGCGGAACACATTGGAAAATCTTATTTTTAACGAATTCTTTTGTAATTTCATAATTTTTCAGTTTTGAAAACTCGATTGAATTCCGAAAATATTTCACGAAATTTGTAGAAAATGGAAGAAATTAACATGGAATTCAGAAAGTACCTCAACTGCCTGCACACATCCAACTCTGGCTCCTCCGTTATCTAGCAAAATCTTCCCGGTGTCCCATTTATGTAGTGATGGGAAAAAACAATGAAATTTGTGAATATGCGTATTTGCAAACTTATATTTTTGGGAAGTTTGACTATTAATTGTATTTTTGTTTACATATATTATGGGAAAAAAACTTGTAGATATTCATTAATCATTAAATTTCTAGAATCTAATTTTTTTTTTTTGTAAAAGTATTAACTTTTAAACATCAATTTTTGTCTAAATTATAGAAAAAAAAATGTTAAAGCTAAACATTTTAAAATGAAGTAAAAAATTTATTTGTAAGGATTTAAAATAATAAAGAAACCCAGGTGAGTATAATGTAAAACATATCAAATTTTCTCATAAATACTTCAAGAATACAATAATTTTTTTAAAAAAAACGAAGGCTTAAAAACAAAAAAACAAGAGATGAGGAAGCATAGATTGAATAAAGACGATGCCCCGCTAAAAGTTCTAGTTCAAGGATTTCTAAACTCGGTATCATCAAGTTTCCGAATCTGGTTGATCAAATTCTTAGGATATTATCAAAAGGAAAACACCAAAAGCATAAGCAAATCTACAACAAATGTAATGCCTACCCATTTACTTATAGCATATATCTCAAATCATCGCAATTAGTATAATCAACCAGGCCATAAGTTCTGTAAAAAAGTTCAGGAGTTGCTCTGATTCAGACAACAAATATGCAAAAATTGACCGTCATTCATGACCAAAATGTCAATTTTTGTTCATTAAATTTCAAAATCATATATCTGAGAAGGAAAAAAATTATTGATAAAAAATAAATGTACGATAAAAAAACAAATATAAAAAGCTGAAAACTGGACCGTTAGCGACGTAAGTCGAACAAATTATTCAATACTAATTATGTTTCAAATATTTTCTGAAAAAGAATGAGAAAAATTATCTATCATCAAAGTTTTGTTGCGAAGATCAATAGAAAGGTAAAAATAAACAAGCGGATCATTTTAAAATAAAATAATTTTTTTGAAAAAAACTATTCGTAAAAAATTATAAATTTAATAATATATGAAAATTTTACATGACAAGGCTTTAAAAATTAAGGTTATAAAGACTGAATAATTCAGATGCATACCAGGCTAAAGATTCCATTATGTATATGTAAATATAAATGACTATCCACAATCAGCCGACAACCATTAGAAACCAAAACAACCAAAAGTTCACGTATCGATTAAGAGGCTGTGCTTAAAGTTCTCAAGTCGTAACTAAAAGAAAATTCAAGAATATGGAATCGATAGATTAAAACTGACCGGGAAAATAGAAAACTAAGTTTTCGATCTGCGATGGACAGAGTTAACTTGACTGTACCTAGTCTAAAATAAGGTTCAACCTACATTGGAACTCGTAACATTTTGTTTTTACAAATTAACTCATTCTTGTCAGGTTACCACAAGGAATAAGAATGATCTAAGAATATTTACAGCCAATTAAGACTACCCTTGTATCCCTTAACCAAAAGTTAATGGTGAAACCAAGCACACGCTCAAATAAACAATTACAGCTCATGGTTTTTAGCATTATCGAATTTACAAAGACATCGGAGAAATTTCAATTCACCATATTCTCTAACAGCAAGTAGTGAAGTTCATTTATTTTGTCATATGTTACACTTTAAAATCCAAGCAAGTTTGCAAACATGCGAGAAGTGAAAGGTGAAAATTTTAAATTTTAAGGTCAGTCAAAAAACATTTGAAGTAAAAAAACAAAATACCTAGGAAAGCATAGATTGAATAATTGCTTTACCCAGATATAAGTTCTAGTCCAAGAATTTCTAAACTTGGTATCATCAAGTTTCCAATCTGATTGATCAAATACTTCGGGTATTATCAAAAGGAAAACACCAAAAGCATAAGTAAATCTACATCGAATGAATACCATTTACTTATAGCATATGACTCAAGTCCTCACAATTAGTATGATATCTAGGCCACAAGTTCTTGTTTTAATAGAAGGTTTCAGTGCGGAAAAAGTTCAGGAGTTGCTCCTATTCAGACAACAAATGTGCAAAAGTTGACATTGTCATTCATGACCAAAATGTCAATTTTTTGTTCATTAAACTTCAAAATCATATATTTGAGAAGGAATTAATGATAAAAACAAATGTACGGGACTTAATGATATATAAAAAACGAACATGAGCAAAAAACTATATGTAAAATTAAAAGAAGAAAATGTAAAACCTTCAGAGTCGAGATAAAGTTCAGCAGAACAGACATTCCCTGCTTTTCTTTCTCATATGATACTGGAATGTTACACAAGTTAATAACACAATAACTAAAAAGATAGGTGACAATCAACTGACCTTCAAATCTTGCCAAGAGGACGAAGAAGAAACACTACGACAAATGTCTACCATTTACTTATAGCATATTTCGAGTCCATATAATTAGTATAATCAACTAGGCCATAAGTTCTTGTTTGAATAGAAAGTTTCGGTGCCGAAAAAAAGTTCAGAAGTTGCTACTGATTCAGACAACAAATTTGCAAACATTGAACTTCATCCATGACCAAAAGGTCAAATTTTTGTTCCTCAAACCTCCATATTAAAGATCGAATAAGGAAAAAATTAATGCTAAAAAAAAAGTGTATGACTTGTAATGATCCATAAAAAACACAAAAGTAAAGAGCTATACATCAAATTACAAAGCTGAGAATGCAAAACTTCACATCGTGATAAACTTCAGTTAAACAGACATCCCTAGTTTTATTCATATGATCCTGAAATGTTAGACAAGTAAATAACACATGAGCTACAGAGACCAAAACTTACAGCTTACAAAGCTAGGTGATAATCAACTGACCTCAAATTCCTCCCCCATTGCACCCACGATAACCACCACGACGATACTTGAAGACGTTACACCAAAAGCATAAGTAAATCTACATCAAATGAATACCATTTACATATAGCATATGACTCAAGTCCTCACAATTAGTATGATAACCAGGCCACAAGTTCTTGTTTTAATAGAAGGTTTCAGTGTGGAAAAAGTTCAGGAGTTGCTCCTATTCAGACAACAACTGTGCAAAAGTTGACACTGTCATTCATGACCAAAATGTCAATTTTTTGTTCATTAAACTTCAAAAATCATATATTTGAGAAGAAAAAAATTAATGATAATAACAAATGTACGGGACGTAATGATTTATAAAAAAACGAACATGAGCAAACAACTATATATAAAATTAAAAGAAGAAAATGTAACACCTTCAGAGTCAAGATAAAATTCAGTAGAACAGACCTGTTGTGGGGATCCGGGCTCTAACTCAATTCTTTTTGGGATTAATTGGATCTTCATTAGAAATGTGGGTCAAAATTTTGCTTTTTAACATTAATTCAAATGTATACAAACATCCAAAATATATTATACGACATGTTTCCATTGCACTTTATTCAAAAGATCATACACTTGTTCAACTACAAAGATGTCACTAGTGTTTAGAAAATCAGTACAAGTCTAGTAAGAAACAACTAGTAATCTTCTACGTCCGAAATCACCACGCTATCTTGATTTCTCATCTTTGTCGTGACCCTGATCTTGCCCCACCTGTTGTTATGCACACATACAGACACAACAACAGCCGGAAACTCCGGTGAGAACAAATCCCAGTATAAAACATGGTAAACATGCATATACACAATATAATCATGAAGCATACTATCATGAATAAGAATTAATAATCACATGTCCCATAGTCTATGAAACATGATCAACATAAGCATGCAATCTAAATCAACTCATATCTTGACTCAACTCTTGTCTAACTCTAGGGATCCCGGTGTGAATAAGACGTCACAGTCTGCCACCTACCCTCCCAATCGGGGTGACGGTACGTCTTATTCCTAGACTTCGGTTATGTCTGTATCGAATGTCTACAATCGGAGTCAATCTGCTCCTATGCGTCGATACCACCGAACATCTAGAAATTAGGCAATTCTGCCAATGACTCTCCTATCTTAATGCTTAAATATAAATCAATAGACAAAACATAAACATATAACCTAGTATGTGATTTTGGGAAACTAAAATCAAGTCTAATTCGAGTTGTATCTTCCCGAATCAACATGAATTATACCTTTCGTCGTCGTAGTCTTTGACTAGATAGAAATCTCAATGTCGAAGCTATCAAAACAAATCTGAAATGATAGATACAAGATGTTTTATATCAAGTTCTAACTCCAATCAACACATATGTGAATCAATAATACATCTCGATACAATTCAACGGCATAACGGCGTAGTTTCTCGATACCAGTCATATCAACACAACATAATCAATATCCACAACACAAGCCTTATTAAAACCTAATATCAATTCTGAAATCTGTATATCTCAACTCAATATATGCTGAGAATCATAATAATAGCATGCGGTGTTCATTCTTCGATCCGGTTGCATTTCCACAATCACTATAATCATAAGAACACACAAAATCTCTCAAATCTGATTTTCCCCAACCTTTCAACTTTAAAACATGCAGGAAAGTAACAATACTTACATCCTCTTGTAGCCTTTGATGCAAGGAGCAAGAATCTAGATTCAAAATAAAAATCGGATGGCTAAATCTTGAGTAATCTCACTAAAAAGTCATGAAGAGCTTGAGGACATTCCATGGAGGCTCTCGGTTTTTGTTGCTGAAATGGCTGAAGAAATGAAAGCCAACACCTCAAATATGCATGGCAAAGGACAAGTGTTATTATTTTTCAAGTAACATGTAAGACCGCGGGTGCGGTCACTTCCGCACCGCGGGTGCGGTGTGGGTTCGTACACAATTCTCCAACCTACTGCCCATCAACCGCAGGTGCACTCTTTCTTGGACCGCGGGTGCGGTGTCCCTTCGGCATCACCTTCATAAATTCAGAAGTAAACAACCACAGGTGCGGTTCTGTCTGAGGCGCAGGTGCGGTCTTCATTTCATACAACACTTCATAATTTCATTTTATCAACCTACAATCTCGGGCATTACATTTCTCCCCCGAGTTCGTCCTCGAACTCGCAAGCAATCGGTACAAAGTATATAACAAAAGTAATATAATCAAAACTGAATAAATACTCACATCATGAGAATAGCTCTGGATATCTCTGTCTAATCTCTGATTCTGTCTCCCAAGTCGCTTCTTCAATACCATGACGATTCCATTGAACTTTCACTAGTGGAATAGTCTTTGTTCTGAGCTGCTTTTCCTTTCGATCTAGAATCTGCATTGGTTGCTCAAAATAACTGGGTATCGTCAAGCTCGGCCTCGTCAGGCTGAATGACATGAGACGCATCAGGCATGTATCTACGCAGCATCGATACATGAAAAACGTCATGTATCCCATATAAAGAAGGAGAAAGAGCAAGTCGATATGCTCGATCGCCAATCTTCTCAAGAATCTCGTACGGACCAATGTATCTCGGAGACAACTTCCCACGTTTGCCAAATCTGACGACGCCTCTGAAAGGAGAAATCTTCAAAAATACTCGGTCTCCCTGCTCAAATACTAACGGTCTACGCCTGATGTTCGCATACTTAGCCTGTCTATCTTGCGCTATCTTCATTCTCTTCTGAACGATCTTTACTTTTTCGGTCATTTCACGTATCATATCAGGTCCAAGTTCTGGTACCTCTGAGATGTCATCCCAGTACAATGGAGATCTACACTTCTTGCCGTATAAAACCTCAAACGGAGCCATCTCAATGCTCGTCTGATAGCTGTTGTTGTACGAGAATTCACAAAGTGGTAGTGAATCCTGCCAACTAGTGCCAAAATCTAGCACTACAGCTCTCAACATATCCTCTAGAGTCTGGATAGTTCGCTCTGACTGTCCGTCTGTCTGGGGATGGTATGCAGTACTCAGGTGCAATGTCGTACCTAAAGCCTGCTGCAAACTGTGCCAGAAATGTGAAGTGAATTGGGGATCACGATCTGATACGATAGACTTCGGCACACCATGCAATCTGACTACCTCTCTGACATATACATCTGTCATCTGATCATGTCGGTACGTCATTCTATACGGAATAAAACAGGCTGATTTGGTCAATCAGTCAATAATGACCCAAATCGCATCACAGCCCCCGGAGGATCGTGGTAACTTTGTAACGAAATCAATGGAAATGTGGTCCCATTTCCATTCAGGAATAGATAGACTCTGAAGTAAACCTCCGGGCTTCTTTCTCTCGGCCTTCACCTGTTGGCAATTCAAGCACTTAGATACAAACTCTGCAATATCTGACTTCATCTGTTTCCACCAGAACTGTGTCTTCAAGTCATTATACATCTTTCTGCCACCAGGATGAATACTGAACCGACTACAGTGTGCTTCTGACAATATCTGTTGTTTCAAAGCAGAAACCTCTGGCATTACAATACGGTTATTCACGTACAAAACATGATCATGTACCTGATATTCTGACAAATGCCCTGATCTGACCATCTTAACTGACTTCTGAATATTCTGATCAGTCCTTTGTGCTTTTTTGATTCTCAAAATCAAATCTGGCTCGACTCGAATCGTAGTAAGTCTCAATGGTCTGCTATCTGTGTCAAATGCTTAACCAGACAAACATCAATCTTCAACTAAATTCGAAACACCTATCTTTGATAAGGATAGAGAACATACCTTTCGACTCAAGGCATCCGCTGCCGCATTTGACTTCCCTGGATAGTACTTTATCTCGCAATCGAAATCCTTCAATAAGTCAAGCCATCTACGCTGTCTCATGTTCAACTCTGACTGAGAAAACAAATATTTCAGGCTTTTGTGATCAGAGTAGATCTCAAATTTCTCGCCATAGAGATAGTGATGCCAGATCTTTAGTGCAAATACGATAGCCGCCAATTCAAGATCATGAATTGGGTATCGAATCTCGTGTGGCTTCAACTGTCTCGAGGCATACGCAATCACATGCCCTCGCTGCATAAGAACACATCGTAACCCTCTGTGAGATGCATCACAATATACAACGAAATCACCCGTACCTGAAGGTATCATCAATACTAGAGCACTGGTCAGCCATTTCTTCAACTCCAAGAAGCTAGACTCACAGGCTTCAGACCACACAAATGGCGCATTCTTCTGTGTCAACCGTGTAATCGGCTTCGCAATACTGGAGAAATCTCGAATAAATCGTCGGTAATAACCTGCTAGACCCATTAAACTGCGTATCTCTGGCATAGAAGTCGGTCTAGGCCAACTGATCACAGCTTCCACTTTACTCGGATCCACGGAGATACCGTCTCCAGATATGATATGTCCCAAAAACATAACCTGTCTCAGCCAGAACTCACATTTCGACAACTTCGCATATAATCTCTCATTTCTCAGCGTCTGCAACACAATTCTTAAATGCTCGGCATGATCAGTCTCATTTCTCGAGTACACCAAAATATCATCAATAAAAACAATAACAAATTCATCCAAATACCTCTGAAAAACACGGTTCATCAATCCCATAAACATTGCTGGCACATTCGTTAAACCAAAAGGCATGACAATAAATTCGTAATGTCCATACCTGGTTCGGAATGCTGTCTTCGGTATATCAACATCTCGGACTCTCAGCTGGTGATATCCGGATCTCAAATCAATCTTAGAATAGACAGAGGATCCCTGCAACTGATCAAATAAGTCGTCGATCCGAGGCAATGGATATTTGTTCTTTATCGTTGCCTTATTCAGTAGTCGATAATTACACAATCGCATCGAACCGTCTTTCTTTCGTACAAATAGCACTGGTGCGCCCCAAGGAGATACACTCAGTCTGATGTAACCCTTGGCCAATAGATCTTCTAGCTGTGCTTTCAGTTCTTTCAGTTCAATAGGTGCCATCCTATACGGAGCTCGAGATATAGGAGCTGTACCGGGTATTAGATCAATACTGAAATCTACCTCTCGAGCTGGAGGTAACCCTGAAATCTCATCGGGGAATACATCAGCAAACTCACGTACCACTGGCAGATCTACCAATGACGGACTCGATTTCAGTAGATCTACTGAATATACAAGGAACCCTCTGCTCCTTTCTGTAACAATCTACTCATCGTCAAAGCAGATCCTTATAAGATGGCATTACACATCCCTATCTCTATTCATACGATCCTGAAATGTTACACAAGTAAATAACACAGGAGCTACAAAGACCATAACTTACAGCTTACAAAGCAAGGGTGATAATCAACTGACCTTCAAATTCCTCCCCCATTGCACACACGATAACCACCACAACGATTACTTGAAGATGGTACACAAAAAGCATAAGTAAATCTAAATCAAATGAATACCATTTACTTCTAGCATATGACTCAAGTCCTCACAATTAGCATGATAAACAGGCCAAAAGTTTTTGTTTTAATAGAAGGTTTCAGTGTGGAAAAAGTTCAGGAGTTGCTTCAATTCAAACAACAAATGTGCAAAAGTTGACTGTCATTCATGACCAAAATGTCAATTTTTTGTTAATTAAACTTCAGAATCATATATTTGAGAAGGAAAAAATTAATGATAAAAACAAATGTACGGGACTTGATGATATATAAAAAACGAACATGAGCAAACAACTATATATAAAATTAAAAGAAGAAAATGTAACACCTTCAGAGTCGAGATAAAATTCAGCAGGACAGACATTACCTGCTTTTCTTTATCATATGATCCAGAAATGTTACACAAGTAAATAACACAATAACTAAAAAGATAGGTGATAATCAACTGACCTTCAAATCTTGCCAAGAGGACGAAGAAAAAACACTACAACAAATGTCTACCATTTACTTACAGCATATTTCAAGTCCATATAATTAGTATAATCAACTAGGCGATAAGTTCCTGTTAGAATAGAAAGTTTCAGTGCCGAAAAGAGGTCAGAAGTTGCTACTGATTGAAACAAAAAGTTTGCAAACATTGAACTTCATCCATGACAAAAAATTCAATTTTTTGTTCCTCAAACCTCCATATCAAAGATCGAAGAAGGAAAAAAATAATGCTGAAAAGGAAGTGCATAACTTGTAATGATCAATAAAAAATACAAAAACAAAGAGCCATACATCAAATTACAAAGCTGAAAATGCAAAACTTCGCCATCATGATAAACTTCAGCAAAAACAGACATCCCTAGCTTTATTCATATGATCCTGAAATGTTACACAAGTAAATAACACAGGAGCTACAAAAAACAAAACTTACAGCTTACAAAGCCAAGTGATAATCAACTGACCTTCAAATTCCTCCCCCATTGCACCCACGATAACCACCACGACGATTACTTGAAGACAGTACACCAAAAGCATAAGTTAATCTACATCAAATGAATACCATTTACTTATAGCATATGACTCAAGTCCTCACAATTAGTATGATAACCAGGCCACAAGTTCTTGTTTTAATAGAAGGTTTCCGTGTGGAAAAAGTTCAGGAATTGCTCCTATTCAGACAACAACTGTGCAAAAGTTGACACTGTCATTCATGACCAAAATGTCAATTTTTTGTTCATTAAACTTCAAAATCATATATTTTAGAAGAAAAAAATTAATGATAATAACAAATGTACGGGACATAATGATTTATAAAAAACGAACATGAGCAAACAACTATATATAAAATCAAAAGAAGAAAATGTAACACCTTCAGAGTCGAGATAAAATTCAGCAGAACAGACATCCCTAGCTCTATTCATATGATCCTGAAATGTTACACAAGTAAAAAACACAGGAGCTACAAAGACCATAACTTACAGCTTACAAAGCCAGATCAGTGATAATCAACTGATCTTCAAATTCCTACCCCATTGCACACACGATAACCAATACGACGATTACTTGAAGACGGTACACCAAAAGCACAAGTAAATATACTTCAAATGAATAACATTTACTTATAGCATATGACCCAAGTACTCACAATTAGTATGATATTCAGGCCACAACTTCTTGTTTTAATAGAAGGTTTCAGTGTGGAGAAAGTTCGGGAGTTGCTCCTATTCAGACCACAAATGTGCAAAACTTGACACCGTCTGTCATTCATGACCAAAATGTCAATTTTTTGTTAATTAAACTTCAAAATCATATATTTGAGAAGGAAAAAATTAATGATAAAAACAAATGTACGGGACTTAATGTTATATAAAAAACGAACATGAGCAAACAACTATATTGAAAATTAAAAGAAGTAAATGCGACACCTTCAGAGTCGAGATAAAATTAAGCAGAACAGACATTCTCGGCTTTTTTTCTCATATTATCCTGATATGTTACACAGTAAATAACACAATAACTAAAAAGATAGGTGATAATCAACTGACCTTCAAATCTTGCCAAAAGGACGAAGAAGAAACACTATAACAAATGTCTTCCATTTAGTTACAGCATATTTCAAGTCCATATAATTAGTATAATCAACTAGGCCATAAAGTTCCTGTTTGAATAGAAAGTTTCAGTGCTGAAAAAAAATTCAGAAATTGCTACTGATTCCGACAACAAATTTGCAAACATTGAACTTCATCCATGACCAAAAGGTCAATTTTTTGTTCCTCAAACCTCCTTATTAAAAATGTGCAAAAGTTGACTGTCATTCATGACCAGAATGTCAATTTTTTGTTAATTAAACTTTAAAATCATATATTTGAGAAGGAAAAAATTAATGAAAAAAACAAATGTACGAGACTTAATGATATATAAAAAACGAACATGAGCAAACAACTATATATAAAATTAAAAGAAGAAAATGTAACACCTTCAGAGTCGAGATAAAATTCAGCAGGACAGACATTACCTGCTTTTCTTTCTCATATGATCCTGAAATGTTATACAAAGTAAATAACACAATAACTAAAAAGATAGGTGATAATCAACTGACCTTCAAATCTTGCCAAGAGGACGAAGAAAAAACACTACAACAAATGTCTACCATTTACTTACAGCATATTTCAAGTCCATATAATTAGTATAATCAACTAGGCGATAAGTTCCTGTTAGAATAGAAAGTTTCGGTGCCGAAAAGAGGTCAGAAGTTGCTACTGATTGAAACACAAATTTTGCAAACATTGAACTTCATCCATGACCAAAACGTCAATTTTTTGTTCCTCAAACCTCCATATCAAAGATCGAAGAAGGAAAAAACTAATGCTAAAAAGGAAGTGCATAACTTGTAATGATCAATAAAAAACACAAAAACAAAGAGCCATACATCAAATTACAAACCTGAAAATGCAAAACATCGCCATCATGATAAACTTCAGCAAAAACAGACATCCCTAGCTTTATTCATATGATCCTGAAATGTTACACAAGTAAATAACACAGGAGCTACAAAAAAACAAAACTTACAGCTTACAAAGCCAAGTGATAATCAACTGACCTTCAAATTCTTCCCCTATTGCACCCACGATAACCACCACGACGATTACTTGAAGACAGTACACCAAAAGCATAAGTAAATCTACATCAAATGAATACCATTTACCACAATTAGTATGATAACCAGGCCACAAGTTCTTGTTTTAATGGAAGGTTTCAGTGTGGAAAAAGTTCAGGAGTTGCTCCTATTCAGACAACAACTGTACAAAATTTGACACTGTCATTCATGACCAAAATGTCAATTTTTTGTTCATTAAACTTCAAAATCATATATTTTAGAAGAAAAAAATTAATGATAATAACAAATGTACGGGACGTAATGATTTATAAAAAACGAACATGAGCAAACAACTATATATAAAATTAAAAGAAGAAAATGTAGCACCTTCAGAGTCGAGATAAAATTCAGCAGAACAGACATCCCTAGCTAAATTCATATGATCCTGAAATGTTACACAAGTAAATAACACAGGAACTACAAAGACCATAACTTACAGCTTACAAAGCCAGGTGATAATCAACTGATCTTCAAATTCCTACCCCATTGCACACACGATAACCACTACGACGATTACTTGAAGACGGTACACCAAAAGCACAAGTAAATATACATCAAATGAATAACATTTACTTATAGCATATGACTCAAAGTCCTCACAATTAGAATGACAATGAGACCACAAGTTCTTGTTTTAATAGAAGATTTCAGTGTGGAAAAAGTTCATGAGTTGCTCTTATTCAGACAACAAATGTGCAAAACTTGACACTGTCATTCATGACCAGAACAGACATTCCCAGCTTTTCTTTCTCATACGATCCTGAAATGTTACACAAGTAAACAACATAATAACTAAAAAGATAGGTGATAATCAACTGACCTTCAAATCTTGCCAAAATGACGAAGAAGAAACACTACAACAAATGTCTACCATTTAGTTACAGAATATTTCAAGTCCATATAATTAGTATAATCAACTAGGCCATAAAGTTCATGTTTGTATAGAAAGTTTCAGTGCCGAAAAAAAATTCAGAAGTTGCTAAACAAATTTGCAAACATTGAACTTCATCCATGACCAAAAGGTCAATTTTTTGTTCCTCAAACCTGCATATCAAAGATCGAAGAAGGAAAAAATTAATACTAAAAAGGAAGTGTATGGCTTATAATGATCAGTAAAAAACACATCAGATTACAAAGCTGAAAATGCAAAACTTCGCCATCATGTTAAACTTCAGCAAAAACAGACATCCCTGATCCTGAAATGTTACACAAGTAAATCACACAGGAGCTACACAGACCAAAACCTACCGCTTACAAATCCAGGTGATAATCAACTAACCTTCAAATTCCTCCAACATTGCGCCCACGATAACCACCATGACGATTACATGAAGACAGTACACCAAAAGCATAAGTAAATCTATATCAAATGAATACCATTTACTTATAGCATATGACTCAAGTCCTCACAATCAGTATGATAACCATGCAACAAGCTCTTGTTTTAATAGAAGGTTTCAGGGAGGAAAAAGTTAAAAAATTGCTCCAATTCAGACAACAACTGTGCAAAAGATGACACTGTCATTCATGACCAAAATGTCAATTTTTTGTTTATTAAACTTCAAAATCATATATTTGAGAAGAAAAAAATTAATGATAATAACAAATGTACGGGACGTAATGATTTATAAAAAATGAACATGAGCAAACAACTATATATAAAATTAAAAGAAGAATATGTAACACCTTCAAAGTCGAGATAAACTTCAGCAAAAACAGACATCCCTAGCTTTATTCACATGATCCTGAAATGTTACACAAGTAAATAACACAGGAGCTACAAAAAACAAAACTTACAGCTTACAAAGCCAAGTGATAATCAACTAACCTTCAAATTCCTCCCCCATTGCACCCACGATAACCACCACTACGATTACTTGAAGACGGTACACAAAAAGCACAAGTAAATCTACATCAAATGAATACCATTTACTTATAGCATATTACTCAAGTTCTCACAATTAGTATGATATCCAGTCCCCAAGTTCTTGTTTTAATAGAAGGTTTCAGTGTAGAAAAAGTTCAGGAGTTGCTCCTATTCAAACAACAAATGTGCAACACTTGACACTGTCATTCATGACCAAAATGTCATTTTTTTGTTTATTAAACTTCAAAATCATATATTTGAGAAGAAAAAAATTAATGATAATAACAAATGTACGGGACGTAATGATTTATAAAAAACGAACATGAGCAAACAACTATATATAAAATTAAAAGAAGAATATGTAACACCTTCGAAGTCGAGATAAACCTAAGCAAAAACAGACATCGCTAGCTTTATTCCCATGATCCTGAAATGTTACACAGGTAAAAAACACAGGATCTACAAAAACAAAACTTCCAGCTTACAAAGCCAAGTGATAATCAACTGACCTTCAAATTCCTCCCCCATGGCACCCACGATAACCACCATGACGATTACTTGAAGACGGTACACCAAAAGCACAAGCAAATCTACATCAAATGAATACCATTTACTTATAGCATAAGACTCAAGTTCTCACAATTAGTATGATAACCAGGCCACAAGTTCTTGTTTTAATAGAAGGTTTCAGTGTGGAAAAAGTTTAGGAGTTGCTTCTATTCAGACAACAAATGTGCAAAACTTGACAATCATTCATGACCAAAATGTCGATTTTTTGTTCATTAAACTTCAAAATCATATATTTGAGAAGGAAAAAATTAATGATAAAAAAATATGTACGGGACTTAATGATATATAAAAAACGAACATGTGCAAACAACTATATAGAAAATTAAAAGAAGTAAATGCGACACATTCAGAGTCGAGATAAAATCCAGCAGAACAGAAATTCCCAGCTTTTCTTTCTCATATGATCCTGAAATGTTACACAAGTAAATAACATAATAACTAAAAATATAGGTGATAATCAACTGACTTTCAAATCTTGCCAAAAGGACGAAGAAGAAACACTACAACAAATGTCTACCATTTAGTTACAGAATATTTCAAGTCCATATAATTAGTATAATCAACTTGGCCATAAAGTTCATGTTCAAATAGAAAGTTTCAGTGCCACAAAAAAGTTCAGAAGTTGCTACTCAGCCAGACAACAAATTTGCAAACATTGAACTTCATCCATGACCAAAAGGTCAATTTTTTGTTCCTCAAACCTCTATATCAAAGATCGAAGAAAGAAAAAATTAATGCTAAAAAGGAAGTGTATGGCTTCTAATGATCAGTAAAAAACACAAAAACAAAGAGCCATACATCAAATTACAAAGCTGAAAATGCAAAACTTCGCCATCATGATAAACTTCAGCAAAAACAGACATCCCTAGCTCTATTAATATGATCCTGAAATGTTACAAAAGTAAATAACACAGGAGCTACAAAGACCAAAACTTACAGCTTACAAATCCGGGTGATAATCAACTGACCTTCAAATTCCTTCCCCATTGCACCCCTGATAACCACCACGACGATTACTTGAAGACAATACACCAAAAGCATAAGTAAATCTATATCAAATGAATACCATTTACTTATAGCATATAACTCAAGTCCTCACAATTAGTATGATAACCATGCAACAAGCTCTTGTTTTAATAGAAGGTTTCAGTGAGGAAAAAGTTCAAGAATTGCTCCTATTCAGACAACAACTGTGCAAAAGATGATACTGTCATTCATTATCAAAATGTCAATTTTTTGTACATTAAACTTCAAAATCATATATTTGAGATGAAAAAAATTAATGATAATAACAAATGTACGGGACGTAAAGATTTATAAAAAACGAACATGAGCAAACAACTAATTATAAAATTAAAAGAAGAATATGTAACACCTTCAAAATCGAGATAAACTTCAGCAAAAACAGACATCCCTAGCTTTATTCACATGATCCTGAAATGTTACACAAGTAAATAACACAATAACTAAAAAGATAGGTGATAATCAACTGACCTTCAAATCTTGCAAAGAGGACGAAGAAGAAACACTACAACAAATGTCTACCATTTAAATACAGCATATTTCAAGTCCATATAATTAGTATAATAAACTAGGCATTCATGACCAAATGTCAATTTTTTGTGCAAAGAGGAAAAAGTTCAAGAATTGCTCCTATTCAGACAACAAATGTGCAAAAGTTGACACTGTCATTAATGACCAAAATGTCAATTTTTTGTTCATTAAACTTCAAAATCATATATTTGAGAAGAAAAAATTAAAGATAAAAACAAATGTACGGTACTTAATGATATATAAAAAAACAAACATGAGCAAACTATATATAAAATTAAACGAAGATAATGTAACACCTTCAAAGTCAAGATAAAATTCAGCAAAACAGACATTCCCTGCTTTTCTTTCTCATATGATCCTGAAATGTTACAAAAGTAAATAACACAATAACTAAAAAGATAGGTGATAATCAACTGACCCTCAAATCTTGCAAAGAGGACGAAGAAGAAACACTACAACAAATGTCTACCATTTAAATACAGCATATTTCAAGTCCATATAATTAGTATAATAAACTAGGGCATAAGTTCCTATTTCAATATAAAGTTTCAAGGCCGAAAAAAAGTTCAGAAGTTGCTACTGATTCAGACAACAAATTTGCAAACATTGAACTTCATCCATGACCAAATGCTCAATTTTTTGTTCCTCAAACCTCCATATAAAAGACAGAAGAAGGAAAATATTAATGCTAAAAGGAAGTGGGCTTGTTATTATCAATAAAAAACACAAAAACAAAGAGCCATACATCAAATTACAAAGCTGAAAATGCAAAACTTCACCATCGAGATAAACTTCAGCAAAACAGACAACCCTAGCTTTATTCATATGATCCTGAAATGTTACACAAGTAAATAACACAGGAGCTAGAAAGACAAAAACTTACAACTTACAAAGCCAGGTGATAATCAACTGACCTTCAAATTCCTACCCCATTGCACACACGATAACCACTACGACGATTACTTGAAGACGGTACACCAAAAGCATAAGTAAATATACATCAAATGACTAAAATTTACTTATAGCATATGACTCAACTACTCACAATTAGTATGATAACCAGGCCACGACTTCTTGTTTTAATAGAAGGTTTCAGTGTGGAGAAAGTTCAGGAGTTGCTCCTATTCAAACAACAAATGTGCAAAAGTTGACTGTCATTCAAGACCAAAATGTCAATTTTTTGTTCTTTCAACTTCAAAATCATATATTTGAGAAGAAAAATTTAATGATAAAAAGAAATGTACGGGACTTAATGACATATAAAAAACGAACATGAGCAAACAAATATATATAAAATTAAAAGAAGAAAATGTAAAACCTTCAGAATCGAGATAAAATTCAGCAGCAGAGACATTCCCTGCTTTTCTTTCTCATATGATCCTGAAATATTAGACAAGTAAATAACACAATAATTAAAAAGATAGGTGATAACCAACTGACCTTCAAATCTTGCAAACAGGACGAAGAAGAAACACTACAACAAATGTCTACAATTTAGTTACAGCATATTTCAAGTCCATATAATTAGTATAATCAACTAGGCCATACGTTCCTATTTCAATAGAAAGTTTCAAGGCCGAAAAAAAGTTCAGAAGTTGCTACTGATTCAGACAACAAATTTGCAAACATTGAACTTCATCCATGACCAAAAGGTCAATTTTTTGCTCCTCAAACCTCCATATCAAAGATCGAAGAAGGAAAAAAATTAATGCTAAAAAGGAAGTGTATGGCTTGTATGATCAATAAGAAACACAAAAGCAAAGAGCCATACATCAAATTACAAAGCTGAAAATGCAAAACTTCGCCATCGTGATAAACTTCAGCAAAAACAAAAATCCCTAATTTTATTCATATGATGCTGAATGTTACACAAGTGAATAACACAGGAGCTACAAAAAACAAAACTGACAGCTTACTAAGCCAAGTGAAAATCAACCGACCTTCAAATTCCTCCCCAATTGCACCCACGATAACCACCACGACGATTACTTGAAGACGATATACCAAAAAGAATAAGTAAATCTAAATCAAATGAATACCATTTACTTAGAGCATATGACTCAAGTCCTCACAATTAGTATGATAACCAAGCCACAAGTTTTTGTTTTAATAGAAGGTTTCAGTGTGGAAAAAGTTTAGGAGTTGCTCCTATTCAAACAACAAATGTGCAAAAGTTGACTGTCATTCATGACCAAAATGTCAATTTTTTGTTCCTTAAACTTCAAAATCATATATTTGAGAAAAAAAATTTAATGATAAAAATAAATTTACGGGACTTAATGATATATAAAAACGAAAATGAGCAAACAACTATATATAAAATTAAAAGAAAAAAATGTAACACCTTCAGAGTCGAGATAAAATTCAGCAGCAGAGATATTCCCTGCTTTTCTTTCTCATATGATCCTGAAATATTAGACAAGTAAATAACACAATAACTAAAAAGAGAGGGGATAATCAAGTGACCTTCAAATCTTGCCAAGAGGACGAAGAAGAAACAGTACAAAAAATGTCTACCATTTACTTACAGCATATTCAAGTCCATATAAATAGTATAATCAACTAGGCCATAAGTTCCTGTTTGAATAGAAAGTTTCAGTGGCGAAAAAAGCTCAGAAGTTGCTACAGATTCAGACAAAAAATTTGCAAAAATTGAACTTTACGCAGGACCAAAAGGTCAATTTTTTGTTCCTCATTCCTCCATATCAAAGATATAAAAAGGAAAAAATTAATGCTTAAAAGGAAGTGTATGGCTTGTAATGATCAATAAAAAACATAAAAGCAAGCTTGTAATGATCAATAAAAAACATAAAAGCAAAGAGCCATACATCAAATTACAAAGCTGAAAATGCAAAACTTCGCAATCGTGAAAAACTTTAGCAAAAACAGAAATCCCTAGCTTTATTCATATGATCCTGAAATGTTACACAAGTAAATAAAACAGGAGCTACAAAAACCAAAACTTACTTCTTACAAATACAGGTGATAATCAAACGACCTTCAAATTCCTCCCTCATTGCACCCACGATAACCACCACGACAATTACTTGAAGACTGTACACAAAAAGCATAAGTAAATCTACATCAAATGAATACCATTTACTTATAGCATATGACTCAAGTCCTCACTTGTTTTAATAGAAGGTTTCAGTGTGGAAAAAGTTCAGGAGTTGCACCTATTCAGACAACAAATGTGCAAAAGTTGACACTGTCATTCATGACCAAAATGTCAATTTTTTGTTCATTAAACTTCAAAATCATAGGATTGAGAAGGAAAAACTTAATTATAAAAACAAATGTACAGGACTTAATGATATATAAAAAACAAACATGGGCAACAAACAATTATATATAAATTAAAACGAAGAATATGTAACACTTTTAGAGTCGAGATAAAATTCAGCAAGACAGACATTCCCTGCTTTTCTTTCTCATATGATCCTGAAATGTTACACAAGTAAATAACACAATAACTATAAAAATAGGTGATAATCAACTGAACTTCAAATCTTGCCAAGAGGACGAAGAAAAAACACTACAACAAATGTCTACCATTTACATACAGCATATTTCGAGTCCAAATAATTAGTATAATTAAATAGGCCATAAGTTCATGTTTCAATAGAAAGTTTCAGTGCCGGAAAAAAGTTCAGAAGTTGCTATTGATTCAGACAAAAATTTGCAAACATCGAACTTCATCCATGACCAAAAGGTCAATTTTTTGTTCCTCAAACCTCCAGATCAGACATCCCGAGCTTTATTAATATGATCCTGAAATGTTACAAAAGTGAATAACACGGGAGCTACAAAGACCAAAACTTACAGCTTACAAATCCAGGTGATAATCAACTGACATTCAAATTCCTCCCCCATTGCACCCACGATTACCACCACGACGATTACTTGAAGACGGTACACCAAAAGCATAAGTAAATCTACATCAAATGAATACTATCTACTTATAGCATATGACTCAAGTCCACACAATTAGAATGATAACTAGGCCACAAGTTCTTGTTTTAATAGAAGGTTTTAGTGTGGAAAAAGTTCATGAGTTGCTCCTATTCAGACAACAAATGTGCAAAACTTGACACTGACATTCATGACCAAAATGTCAATTTTTTGTTCATTAAACTTCAAAATCATATATTTGAGAAGAAAAAATTAATGATAAAAACAAATGTACGGGACTTAATGATATATAAAAAACGAACATGAGCAAACAACTATATAGAAAATTAAAAGAAGTAATTGCGACACCTTCAGAGTCGAGATAAAATTCAGCGGAACAGACATTCCCAGCTTTTCTTTCTCATATGATCCTGAAATGTTACACAAGTAAATAACACAATAACTAAAAAGATAGGTGATAATCAACGTACCTTCAAATCTTGCCAAAAGGATGAAGAAGAAACACTAGAACAAATGTCTACCATTTAGTTACAGCATAATTCAAGTCCCTATAATTAGTATAATCAACTTGGCCATTAAGTTCATGTTTGAATAGAAAGTTTCAGAGCCGAAAAAAAGTTCAGAAGTTGCTACTGATTCACACAAGAAGTTTGCAAACATTGAACTTCCTCCATGACCAAAAGGTTAATTTTTTGTTCCTCGAGCCTCCATATCAAAGATCGAAGAAGGAAAAAATTAATGCTAAAAAGAAAGTGTATGGCTTATAATGATCAGTAAAAAACAAAAAAACAAAGAGCCATACATCAAATTACAAAGCTGAAAAGGCAAAACTTCACCATCGTGAAAAACTTCAGCAAAACATACATCCCTAGCTTTATTCATATGATCCTGAAATGTTACACAAGTAAATAACACAGGAGCTACAAAGACCAAAACTTACAGCTTACAAAGCCATGTGATAATCAACTGACCTTCAAATTCCTCCCCCATTGCACCCACGATAACCACCATGACGATACTTGAAGACGGTACACCAAAAGCATAAGTAAATCTATATCAAATGAATACCATTACTTGTAGCATATGACTCAAGTCATCACAATTAGTATGATAACCAGGCCACAAGTTCTTGTTTAAATAGAAGATTTCAGTGTGGAAAAAGTTCAGGAGTTGCTCCTATTCAGACAACAAATTTGAAAAGTTGACCGTCATTCATGACCAATATGTCATTTTTTTGTTCGTTAAACTTCAAATTCATAAATTTGAGAAGGAAAAAATTAATGACAAAAACAAATGTACATGACTTAATGATATATAAAAAACGAACATGAGCAACCAACTATAATAAAATTAAAAGAAGAAAATGCTAAAAAGATAGGTGATAATCAACTGACCTTGAAATCTTGCCAAGAGGACTAAGAAAAAACACTACAACAAATGTCTACCATTTGCTTCCAACAATTTTCAAGTCCATATAATTAGTATAATCAACTAGGCCATAAGTTCTTGTATGAATAAAAAGTTTCAGTGTCGAAAAAAAGTTCAGAAGTTGCAACTGATTCAGACAACAAATTTGCAAACATTGAACTTCATCCATGACCAAAAGGTCAATTTTTTGTTCCTCAAACCTACGTATCAAAGATCGAAGAAGGATAAAAATTAATGCTAAAAAGGAAGTGTATGGCTTGTAATGATCAATAAGAAACACAAAAGCAAAGAGCCATACATCAAATTACAAAGCTGAAAATGCAAAACTTCGCCATCGTGATAAACTTCACCAAAAACAAAAATTCCTAACTTTATTCGTATGATCCTGAAATGTTACACAAGTAAATAACACAGGAGCTACAAAAAACATAACTGACAGCTTACTAAGCCAAGTGAAAATCAACCGACCTTCAAATTCCTCCCCAATTGCACCCACGATAACCACGACGACGATTACTTGAAGACGGTACACCAAAAGCATAAGTAAATCTATATCAAATGAATACCATTACTTGTAGCATATGACTCAAGTCATCACAATTAGTATGATAACCTGGCCACAAGTTCTTGTTTAAATAGAAGATTTCAGTGTGGAAAAAGTTCAGGAGTTGCTCCTATTCAGACAACAAATTTGAAAAGTTGACCGTCATTCATGACCAATATGTCATTTTTTTGTTCGTTAAACTTCAAATTCATAAATTTGAGAAGGAAAAAATTAATGACAAAAACAAATGTACATGACTTAATGATATATAAAAAACGAACATGAGCAACCAACTATAATAAAATTAAAAGAAGAAAATGCTAAAAAGATAGGTGATAATCAACTGACCTTGAAATCTTGCCAAGAGGACTAAGAAAAAACACTACAACAAATGTCCACCATTTGCTTCCAACAATTTTCAAGTCCATATAATTAGTATAATCAACTAGGCCATAAGTTCTTGTATGAATAAAAAGTTTCAGTGTCGAAAAAAAGTTCAGAAGTTGCAACTGATTCA
>NW_027331306.1:0-21441 GCF_022965805.1 Primulina eburnea
TAAGTAAGCCAAAAATATTAATCACTCCCCTTCTTATTCTAGGCAACCACAATAAAGTCCATCAGAATGTCAGTCCAAGTTCTTTTAAGAATAGCAAGCAAAAGTGTTCCAAAGTCTATTGACAATTCAGTTTGTGCCATCGTTTGAGGATGACAAGTAGTAATAACAAAATTATGAGCAACCTCCCCTTCAGTCCTAGGCAACCCCAAAATAAAGTCCATAGAAATGTCAATCCAAGTTCTTTTAAGAATAGCACGCAAAAGTGTTCTCAAAGTTCTATTTACAACTTCAGTTTGTCCATCCGTTGAGGATGACAAGTAGTAGATTACAACAATATGGAGCAAAGTTTAGCCCATAAAGTAATCCAAAAATATAATCCCTACCCTTCTTAGTCCTAGGCAACCCCAAATAAAGTCCATAGAAATGTCAGTCCAAGTTCTTTTAAGAATAGCACGCAAAAGTGTTCCCAAAGTTCTATTGACAACTTCAGTTTGTCCATCTGTTTGAGGATGACAAGTAGTAAATTACAACAATATTGAGCAACCTCCCCTTCTTAGTCCTAGGCAACCCCAAAATAAAGTCCATAGAAATGTCAATCCAAGTTCTTTTTAAGAATAGCACGCCAAAGGTTCTCAAAATTCTATTTACAACTTCAGTTTGTCCATCCATTTGAGGATGACAAGTAGTAGATTACAACAATATGGAGCAAAGTTTTAGCCCATAAAGTAATCCAAAATAGAATACCTCGCCTTCTTAGTCCTAGGCAACCCCAAAATAAAGTCCATAGAAATGTCAGTCCAAGTTCTTTTTAAGAATAGCACGCAAAAGTGTTCCCAAAGTTCTATTGACAACTTCAGTTTGTCCATCCGTTTGAGGATGACAAATAGTAGATTACAACAATATGGAGCAAAGTTTAGCCCATAAAGTAATCCAAAATAGAATCCCTCGCCTTCTTAGTCCTAGGCAACCCCAAAATAAAGTCCATAGAAATGTCAGTCCATGTTCTTTTTAAGAATAGCACGCAAAAGTGTTCCCAAGTTCTATTGACAACTTCAGTTTGTCCATCCGTTTGAGGATGACAAGTAGTAGATTACAACAATATGGAGCAAAGTTTAGCCCATAAAGTAATCCAAAAATAGAATCCCTCCCCTTCTTAGTCCTAGGCAACCCTAAAATAAAGTCCATAGAAATGTCAATCCAAGTTCTTTTAAGAATAGCACGCACAAGTGTTCCCAAAGTTCTATTTACAACTTCAGTTTGTCCATCCGTTTGAGGATGACAAGTAGTAGATTACAACAATATGAGCAAAGTTTAGCCCATAAACTAATCCAAAAATAGAATCCCTCCCCTTCTTAGTCCTAGGCAACCCCAAAATAAAGTCCATAGAAATGTCAATCCAAGTTCTTTTTAAGAATAGCACGCAAAAGTGTTCCCAAAGTTCTATTGACAACTTCAGTTTGTCCTATCTGTTTGAGGATGACAAGTAGTAGATTACAACAATATTGAGCAAAGTTTAGCCCATAAAGTAATCCAAAAATATAATCCCTCCACTTCTTAGTCCTAGGCAACCCCAAAATAAAGTCCATAGAAATGTCAATCCAAGTTCTTTTAAGAATAGCACGCAAAAGTGTTCCCAAAGTTCTATTGACAACTTCAGTTTGTCCATCTGTTTGAGGATGACAAGTAGTAGATTACAACAATATTGAGCAAAGTTTAGCCCATAAACTAATCCAAAAATAGAATCCCTCCCCTTCTTAGTCCTAGGCAACCCCAAAATAAAGTCCATAGAAATGTCAATCCAAGTTCTTTTTAAGAATAGCACGCAAAAGTGTTCCCAAAGTTCTATTGACAACTTCAGTTTGTCCATCCATTTTGAGGATGACAAGTAGTAGATTACAAACTTATTGTAGCAAAGTTTAGCCCATAAAGTAATCCAAAATAGAATCCCTCCCCTTCTTAGTCCTAGGCAACCATAAAATAAAGTCCATAGAAATGTCAATCCAAAGTTCTTTTAAGAATAGCACGCACAAGTGTTCCCAAAGTTCTATTTACAACTTCAGTTTGTCCATCCGTTTGAGGATGACAAGTAGTAGATTACAACAATATGGAGCAAAGTTTAGCCCATAAACTAATCCAAAAATAGAATCCCTCCCCTTCTTAGTCCTAGGCAACCCCAAAATAAAGTCATAGAAATGTCAATCCAAGTTCTTTTAAGAATAGCACGCAAAAGTGTTCCCAAAGTTCTATTGACAACTTCAGTTCGTCCATCCGTTTGAGGATGACAAGTAGTAGATTACAAACTTTATTGTGCAAAGTTTAGCCCATAAAGTAATCCAAAAATAGAATCCCTCACCTTCTTAGTACCTAGGCAACCCCAAAATAAAGTCCATAGAAATGTCAGTCCAAGTTCTTTTAAGAATAGCACGCAAAAGTGTTCCCAAAGTTCTATTGACAACTTCAGTTTGTCCATCCGTTTGAGGATGACAAGTAGTAGATTACAACAATATTGAGCAAAGTTTAGCCCATAAACTAATCCAAAAATAGAATCCCTCCCCTTCTTAGTCCTAGGCAACCCAAAATAAAGTCCATAGAAATGTCAATCCAAGTTCTTTTTAAGAATAGCACGCAAAAGTGTTCTCCAAAGTTCTATTTACAACTTCAGTTTGTCCATCCGTTTGAGGATGACAAGTAGTAGATTACAACAATATGAGCAAAGTTTAGCCCATAAAGTAATCCAAAATAGAATCCCTCCCCTTCTTAGTCCTAGGCAACCCTAAAATAAAGTCCATAGAAATGTCAATCCAAGTTCTTTTAAGAATAGCACGCACAAGTGTTCCCAAAGTTCTATTTACAACTTCAGTTTGTCCATCCGTTTGAGGATGACAAGTAGTAGATTACAACAATATTGAGCAAAGTTTAGCCCATAAAGTAATCCAAAAATAGAATCCCTCCCCTTCTTAGTCCTAGGCAACCCCAAAATAAAGTCCATAGAAATGTCAATCCAAGTTCTTTTTAAGAATAGCACGCAAAAGTGTTCCCAAAGTTCTATTGACAACTTCAGTTTGTCCATCCTGTTTGAGGATGACAAGTAGTAGATTACAACAATATTGAGCAAAGTTTAGCCCATAAACTAATCCAAAAATAGAATCCCTCCCCTTCTTAGTCCTAGGCAACCCAAAATAAAGTCCATAGAAATGTCAATCCAAGTTCTTTTTAAGAATAGCACGCAAAAGTGTTCCCAAAGTTCTATTGACAACTTCAGTTTGTCCATCCGTTTGAGGATGACAAGTAGTAGATTACAACAATTATTGAGCAAAGTTTAGCCCATAAAGTAATCCAAAAATAGAATCCCTCACCTTCTTAGTCCTAGGCAACCCCAAAATAAGGTCCATAGAAATGTCAGTCCAAGTTCTTTTTAAGAATAGCACGCAAAAGTGTTCCCAAAGTTCTATTGACAACTTCAGTTTGTCCATCTGTTTGAGGATGACAAGTAGTAGATTACAACAATATTGAGCAAAGTTTAGCCCATAAACTAATCCAAAAATAGAATCCCTCCCCTTCTTAGTCCTAGGCAACCCCAAAATAAAGTCCATAGAAATGTCAATCCAAGTTCTTTTTAAGAATAGCACGCAAAAGTGTTCCCAAAGTTCTATTGACAACTTCAGTTCGTCCATCCGTTTGAGGATGACAAGTAGTAGATTACAACTTTATTGTGCAAAGTTTAGCCCATAAAGTAATCCAAAAATAGAATCCCTCCCCTTCTTAGTCCTAGGCAACCCCAAAATAAAGTGCCATAGAAATGTCAATCCAAGTTCTTTTAAGAATAGCACGCAAAAGTGTTCCCAAAGTTCTATTGACAACTTCAGTTTGTCCATCCGTTTGAGGATGACAAGTAGTAGATTACAACAATATTGAGCAAAGTTTAGCCCATAAACTAATCCAAAAATAGAATCCCTCCCCTTCTTAGTCCTAGGCAACCCCAAAATAAAGTCCATAGAAATGTCAATCCAAGTTCTTTTAAGAATAGCACGCAAAAGTGTTCCCAAAGTTCTATTTACAACTTCAGTTTGTCCATCCGTTTGAGGATGACAAGTAGTAGATTACAACAATATGGAGCAAAGTTTAGCCCATAAAGTAATCCAAAAATAGAATCCCTCCCCTTCTTAGTCCTAGGCAACCCCAAAATAAAGTCCATAGAAATGTCAATCCAAGTTCTTTTAAGAATAGCACGCAAAAGTGTTCCCAAAGTTCTATTGACAACTTCAGTTTGTCCATCTGTTTGAGGATGACAAGTAGTAGATTACAACAATATTGAGCAAAGTTTAGCCCATAAACTAATCCAAAAATAGAATCCCTCCCCTTCTTAGTCCTAGGCAACCCCAAAATAAAGTCCATAGAAATGTCAATCCAAGTTCTTTTTAAGAATAGCACGCAAAAGTGTTCCCAAAGTTCTATTTACAACTTCAGTTTGTCCATCCGTTTGAGGATGACAAGTAGTAGATTACAACAATATGGAGCAAAGTTTAGCCCATAAAGTAATCCAAAAATAGAATCCCTCCCCTTCTTAGTCCTAGGCAACCCCAAAATAAAGTCCATAGAAATGTCAATCCAAGTTCTTTTAAGAATAGCACGCAAAAGTGTTCCCAAAGTTCTATTGACAACTTCAGTTTGTCCATCCTGTTTGAGGATGACAAGTAGTAGATTACAACAATATTGAGCAAAGTTTAGCCCATAAAGTAATCCAAAAATAGAATCCCTCCCCTTCTTAGTCCTAGGCAACCCCAAAATAAAGTCCATAGAAATGTCAATCCAAGTTCTTTTTAAGAATAGCACGCAAAAGTGTTCCCAAAGTTCTATTGACAACTTCAGTTCGTCCATCCGTTTGAGGATGACAAGTAGTAGATTACAACTTTATTGTGCAAAGTTTAGCCCATAAAGTAATCCAAAAATAGAATCCCTCACCTTCTTAGTCCTAGGCAACCCCAAAATAAAGTCCATAGAAATGTCAGTCCAAGTTCTTTTAAGAATAGCACGCAAAAGTGTTCCCAAAGTTCTATTGACAACTTCAGTTTGTCCATCTGTTTGAGGATGACAAGTAGTAGATTACAACAATATTGAGCAAAGTTTAGCCCATAAACTAATCCAAAAATAGAATCCCTCCCCTTCTTAGTCCTAGGCAACCCCAAAATAAAGTCCATAGAAATGTCAATCCAAGTTCTTTTAAGAATAGCACGCAAAAGTGTTCCCAAAGTTCTATTTACAACTTCAGTTTGTCCATCCGTTTGAGGATGACAAGTAGTAGATTACAACAATATGGAGCAAAGTTTAGCCCATAAAGTAATCCAAAAATAGAATCCCTCCCCTTCTTAGTCCTAGGCAACCCAAAATAAAGTCCATAGAAATGTCAATCCAAGTTCTTTTAAGAATAGCACGCAAAAGTGTTCCCAAAGTTCTATTGACAACTTCAGTTTGTCCATCCGTTTGAGGATGACAAGTAGTAGATTACAACAATATTGAGCAAAGTTTAGCCCATAAACTAATCCAAAAATAGAATCCCTCCCCTTCTTAGTCCTAGGCAACCCCAAAATAAAGTCCATAGAAATGTCAATCCAAGTTCTTTTTAAGAATAGCACGCAAAAGTGTTCCCAAAGTTCTATTGACAACTTCAGTTTGTCCATCTGTTTGAGGATGACAAGTAGTAGATTACAACAATATTGAGCAAAGTTTAGCCCATAAAGTAATCCAAAAATAGAATCCCTCCCCTTCTTAGTCCTAGGCAACCCCAAAATAAAGTCCATAGAAATGTCAATCCAAGTTCTTTTAAGAATAGCACGCAAAAGTGTTCCCAAAGTTCTATTGACAACTTCAGTTTGTCCATCCGTTTGAGGATGACAAGTAGTAGATTACAACAATATTGAGCAAAGTTTAGCCCATAAAGTAATCCAAAAATAGAATCCCTCACCTTCTTAGTCCTAGGCAACCCCAAAATAAAGTCCATAGAAATGTCAATCCAAGTTCTTTTTAAGAATAGCACGCAAAAGTGTTCCCAAAGTTCTATTGACAACTTCAGTTTGTCCATCTGTTTGAGGATGACAAGTAGTAGATTACAACAATATTGAGCAAAGTTTAGCCCATAAAGTAATCCAAAAATAGAATCCCTCCCCTTCTTAGTCCTAGGCAACCCCAAAATAAAGTCCATAGAAATGTCAATCCAAGTTCTTTTTAAGAATAGCACGCAAAAGTGTTCCCAAAGTTCTATTGACAACTTCAGTTTGTCCATCCGTTTGAGGATGACAAGTAGTAGATTACAACATTATTGTAGCAAAGTTTAGCCCATAAAGTAATCCAAAAATAGAATCCCTCCCCTTCTTAGTCCTAGGCAACCCCAAAATAAAGTCCATAGAAATGTCAATCCAAGTTCTTTTAAGAATAGCACGCAAAAGTGTTCCCAAAGTTCTATTGACAACTTCAGTTTGTCCATCTGTTTGAGGATGACAAGTAGTAGATTACAACAATATTGAGCAAAGTTTAGCCCATAAAGTAATCCAAAAATAGAATCCCTCCCCTTCTTAGTCCTAGGCAACCCCAAAATAAAGTCCATAGAAATGTCAATCCAAGTTCTTTTTAAGAATAGCACGCAAAAGTGTTCCCAAAGTTCTATTGACAACTTCAGTTTGTCCATCCGTTTGAGGATGACAAGTAGTAGATTACAACAATTATTGAGCAAAGTTTAGCCCATAAAGTAATCCAAAAATAGAATCCCTCACCTTCTTAGTCCTAGGCAACCCCAAAATAAAGTCCATAGAAATGTCAAGTCCAAGTTCTTTTAAGAATAGCACGCAAAAGTGTTCCCAAAGTTCTATTGACAACTTCAGTTTGTCCATCCGTTTGAGGATGACAAGTAGTAGATTACAACAATATTGAGCAAAGTTTAGCCCATAAAGTAATCCAAAAATAGAATCCCTCCCCTTCTTAGTCCTAGGCAACCCCAAAATAAAGTCCATAGAAATGTCAATCCAAGTTCTTTTTAAGAATAGCACGCAAAAGTGTTCTCAAAGTTCTATTTACAACTTCAGTTTGTCCATCCGTTTGAGGATGACAAGTAGTAGATTACAACAATATGGAGCAAAGTTTAGCCCATAAAGTAATCCAAAAATAGAATCCCTCCCCTTCTTAGTCCTAGGCAACCCCAAAATAAAGTCCATAGAAATGTCAATCCAAGTTCTTTTAAGAATAGCACGCACAAGTGTTCCCAAAGTTCTATTTACAACTTCAGTTTGTCCATCCGTTTGAGGATGACAAGTAGTAGATTACAACAATATTGAGCAAAGTTTAGCCCATAAAGTAATCCAAAAATAGAATCCCTCCCCTTCTTAGTCCTAGGCAACCCCAAAATAAAGTCCATAGAAATGTCAATCCAAGTTCTTTTTAAGAATAGCACGCAAAAGTGTTCCCAAAGTTCTATTGACAACTTCAGTTTGTCCATCTGTTTGAGGATGACAAGTAGTAGATTACAACATTATTGAGCAAAGTTTAGCCCATAAAGTAATCCAAAAATAGAATCCCTCCCCTTCTTAGTCCTAGGCAACCCCAAAATAAAGTCCATAGAAATGTCAATCCAAGTTCTTTTTAAGAATAGCACGCAAAAGTGTTCCCAAAGTTCTATTGACAACTTCAGTTTGTCCATCCGTTTGAGGATGACAAGTAGTAGATTACAACATTATTGAGCAAAGTTTAGCCCATAAAGTAATCCAAAAATAGAATCCCTCCCCTTCTTAGTCCTAGGCAACCCCAAAATAAGTCCATAGAAATGTCAATCCAAGTTCTTTTTAAGAATAGCACGCAAAAGTGTTCCCAAAGTTCTATTGACAACTTCAGTTTGTCCATCCGTTTGAGGATGACAAGTAGTAGATTACAACAATATTGAGCAAAGTTTAGCCCATAAACTAATCCAAAAATAGAATCCCTCCCCTTCTTAGTCCTAGGCAACCCCAAAATAAAGTCCATAGAAATGTCAATCCAAGTTCTTTTTAAGAATAGCACGCAAAAGTGTTCCCAAAGTTCTATTGACAACTTCAGTTCGTCCATCCGTTTGAGGATGACAAGTAGTAGATTACAACTTATTGTGCAAAGTTTAGCCCATAAAGTAATCCAAAAATAGAATCCCTCACCTTCTTAGTCCTAGGCAACCCCAAAATAAAGTCCATAGAAATGTCAGTCCAAGTTCTTTTAAGAATAGCACGCAAAAGTGTTCCCAAAGTTCTATTGACAACTTCAGTTTGTCCATCTGTTTGAGGATGACAAGTAGTAGATTACAACAATATTGAGCAAAGTTTAGCCCATAAACTAATCCAAAAATAGAATCCCTCCCCTTCTTAGTCCTAGGCAACCCCAAAATAAAGTCCATAGAAATGTCAATCCAAGTTCTTTTTAAGAATAGCACGCAAAAGTGTTCTCAAAGTTCTATTTACAACTTCAGTTTGTCCATCCTGTTTGAGGATGACAAGTAGTAGATTACAACAATATGGAGCAAAGTTTAGCCCATAAAGTAATCCAAAAATAGAATCCCTCGCCTTCTTAGTCCTAGGCAACCCCAAAATAAAGTCCATAGAAATGTCAGTCCATGTTCTTTTAAGAATAGCACGCAAAAGTGTTCCCAAAGTTCTATTGACAACTTCAGTTTGTCCATCCGTTTGAGGATGACAAGTAGTAGATTACAACAATATGGAGCAAAGTTTAGCCCATAAAGTAATCCAAAAATAGAATCCCTCACCTTCTTAGTCCTAGGCAACCCCAAAATAAAGTCCATAGAAATGTCAATCCAAGTTCTTTTTAAGAATAGCTCGCAAAAGTGTTCCCAAAGTTCTATTGACAACTTCAGTTCGTCCATCCGTTTGAGGATGACAAGTAGTAGATTACAACTTTATTGTGCAAAGTTTAGCCCATAAAGTAATCCAAAAATAGAATCCCTCACCTTCTTAGACCTAGGCAACCCTAAAATAAAGTCCATAGAAATGTCAGTCCAAGTTCTTTTAAGAATAGCACGCACAAGTGTTCCCAAAGTTCTATTTACAACTTCAGTTTGTCCATCCGTTTGAGGATGACAAGTAGTAGATTACAACAATATGGAGCAAAGTTTAGCCCATAAACTAATCCAAAAATAGAATCCCTCCCCTTCTTAGTCCTAGGCAACCCCAAAATAAAGTCCATAGAAATGTCAATCCAAGTTCTTTTTAAGAATAGCAAGCAAAAGTGTTCCCAAAGTTCTATTGACAACTTCAGTTTGTCCATCTGTTTGAGGATGAAAAGTAGTAGATTACAACAATATTGAGCAAAGTTTAGCCCATAAAGTAATCCAAAAATAGAATCCCTCCCCTTCTTAGTCCTAGGCAACCCCAAAATAAAGTCCATAGAAATGTCAATCCAAGTTCTTTTTAAGAATAGCACGCAAAAGTGTTCTCAAAGTTCTATTTACAACTTCAGTTTGTCCATCCGTTTGAGGATGATAAGTAGTAGATTACAACAATATGGAGCAAAGTTTAGCCCATAAAGTAATCCAAAAATATAATCCCTCCCCTTCTTAGTCCTAGGCAACCCCAAAATAAAGTCCATAGAAATGTCAGTCCAAGTTCTTTTAAGAATAGCAACTAAAAGTGTTCCCAAAGTTCTATTGACAACTTCAGTTTGTCCATCTGTTTGAGGATGACAAGTAGTAGATTACAACAATATTGAGCAACCTCCCCTTCTTAGTCCTAGGCAACCCCAAAATAAAGTCCATAGAAATGTCAATCCAAGTTCTTTTTAAGAATAGCACGCAAAAGTGTTCTCAAAGTTCTATTTACAACTTCAGTTTGTCCATCCGTTTGAGGATGACAAGTAGTAGATTACAACAATATGGAGCAAAGTTTAGCCCATAAAGTAATCCAAAAATATAATTCCTCCCCTTCTTAGTCCTAGGCAACCCCAAAATAAAGTCCATAGAAATGTCAATCCAAGTTCTTTTAAGAATAGCACGCACAAGTGTTCCCAAAGTTCTATTTACAACTTCAGTTTGTCCATCCGTTTGAGGATGACAAGTAGTAGATTACAACAATATTGAGCAAAGTTTAGCCCATAAAGTAATCCAAAAATAGAATCCCTCACCTTCTTAGTCCTAGGCAACCCCAAAATAAAGTCCATAGAAATGTCAATCCAAGTTCTTTTTAAGAATAGCACGCAAAAGTGTTCCCAAAGTTCTATTGACAACTTCAGTTCGTCCATCCGTTTGAGGATGACAAGTAGTAGATTACAACTTTATTGTGCAAAGTTTAGCCCATAAAGTAATCCAAAAATAGAATCCCTCACCTTCTTAGACCTAGGCAACCCATAAAATAAAGTCCATAGAAATGTCAATCCAAGTTCTTTTAAGAATAGCACGCACAAGTGTTCCTAAAGTTCTATTTACAACTTCAGTTTGTCCATCCGTTTGAGGATGACAAGTAGTAGATTACAACAATATTGAGCAAAGTTTAGCCCATAAAGTAATCCAAAAATAGAATCCCTCCCCTTCTTAGTCCTAGGCAAACCCAAAATAAAGTCCATAGAAATGTCAATCCAAGTTCTTTTTAAGAATAGCACGCAAAAGTGTTCCCAAAGTTCTATTGACAACTTCAGTTCGTCCATCCGTTTGAGGATGACAAGTAGTAGATTACAACTTTATTGTGCAAAGTAATTTAGCCCATAAAGTAATCCAAAAATAGAATCCCTCACCTTCTTAGTCCTAGGCAACCCCAAAATAAGGTCCATAGAAATGTCAATCCAAGTTCTTTTTAAGAATAGCACGCAAAAGTGTTCTCAAAGTTCTATTTACAACTTCAGTTTGTCCATCCGTTTGAGGATGACAAGTAGTAGATTACAACAATATGGAGCAAAGTTTAGCCCATAAAGTAATCCAAAAATATAATTCCTCCCCTTCTTAGTCCTAGGCAACCCCAAAATAAAGTCCATAGAAATGTCAATCCAAGTTCTTTTAAGAATAGCACGCACAAGTGTTCCAAAGTTCTATTTAAACTTCAGTTTGTCCATCTGTTTGAGGATGACAAGTAGTAAATTACAACAATATTGAGCAAAGTTTAGCCCATAAAGTAATCCAAAAATAGAATCCCTCCCCTTCTTAGTCCTAGGCAACCCATAAATAAAGTGCATAGAAATGTCAATCCAAGTTCTTTTTAAGAATAGCACGCAAAAGTGTTCCCAAAGTTCTATTGACAACTTCAGTTCGTCCATCCGTTTGAGGATGGCAAGTAGTAGATTACAACTTTATTGTGCAAAGTTTAGCCCATAAAGTAATCCAAAAATAGAATCCCTCACCTTCGTAGACCTAGGCAACCCCAAAATAAAGTCCATAGAAATGTCAGTCCAAGTTCTTTTAAGAATAGCACGCAAAAGTGTTCCCAAAGTTCTATTGACAACTTCAGTTTGTCCATCCGTTTGAGGATGACAAGTAGTAGATTACAACAATATTGAGCAAAGTTTAGCCCATAAAGTAATCCAAAAATAGAATCCCTCCCCTTCTTAGTCCTAGGCAACCCCAAAATAAAGTCCATAGAAATGTCAATCCAAGTTCTTTTTAAGAATAGCACGCAAAAGTGTTCTCAAAGTTCTATTTACAACTTCAGTTTGTCCATCCGTTTGAGGATGACAAGTAGTAGATTACAACAATATGGAGCAAAGTTTAGCCCATAAAGTAATCCGAAAATAGAATCCCTCCCCTTCTTAGTCCTAGGCAACCCTAAAATAAAGTCCATAGAAATGTCAATCCAAGTTCTTTTAAGAATAGCACGCACAAGTGTTCCCAAAGTTCTATTTACAACTTCAGTTTGTCCATCCGTTTGAGGATGACAAGTAGTAGATTACAACAATATTGAGCAAAGTTTAGCCCATAAACTAATCCAAAAATAGAATCCCTCCCCTTCTTAGTCCTAGGCAACCCCAAAATAAAGTCCATAGAAATGTCAATCCAAGTTCTTTTTAAGAATAGCACGCAAAAGTGTTCCCAAAGTTCTATTGACAACTTCAGTTTGTCCATCTGTTTGAGGATGACAAGTAGTAGATTACAACAATATTGAGCAAAGTTTAGCCCATAAACAAATCCAAAAATAGAATCCCTCCCCTTCTTAGTCCTAGGCAACCCCAAAATAAAGTCCATAGAAATGTCAATCCAAGTTCTTTTTAAGAATAGCACGCAAAAGTGTTCCCAAAGTTCTATTGACAACTTCAGTTCGTCCATCCGTTTGAGGATGACAAGTAGTAAATTTCAACTTTATTGTGCAAAGTTTAGCCCATAAAGTAATCCAAAAATAGAATCCCTCACCTTCTTAGTCCTAGGCAACCCCAAAATAAGGTCCATAGAAATGTCAGTCCAAATTGTTTTTAAGAATAGCACGCAAAAGTGTTCCCAAAGTTCTATTGACAACTTCAGTTTGTCCATCTGTTTGAGGATGACAAGTAGTAGATTACAACAATATTGAGCAAAGTTTAGCCCATAAACTAATCCAAAAATAAAATCCATCCCCTTCTTAGTCCTAGGCAACCCCAAAATAAAGTCCATAGAAATGTCAATCCAAGTTCTTTTTAAGAATAGCACGCAAAAGTGTTCCCAAAGTTCTATTGACAACTTCAGTTCGTCCATCCGTTTGAGGATGATAAGTAGTAGATTACAACTTTATTGTGCAAAGTAATTTAGCCCATAAAGTAATCCAAAAATAGAATCCCTCACCTTCTTAGTCCTAGGCAACCCCAAAATAAGGTCCATAGAAATGTCAGTCCAAGTTCTTTTTAAGAATAGCACGCAAAAGTGTTCCCAAAGTTCTATTGACAACTTCAGTTTGTCCATCTGTTTGAGGATGACAAGTAGTAGATTACAACAATATTGAGCATAGTTTAGCCCATAAACTAATCCAAAAATAGAATCCCTCCCCTTCTTAGTCCTAGGCAACCCCAAAATAAAGTCCATAGAAATGTCAATCCAAGTTCTTTTTAAGAATAGCACGCAAAAGTGTTCTCAAAGTTCTATTTACAACTTCAGTTTGTCCATCCGTTTGAGGATGACAAGTAGTAGATTACAACAATATGGAGCAAAGTTTAGCCCATAAAGTAATCCAAAAATAGAATCCCTCGCCTTCTTAGTCCTAGGCAACCCCAAAATAAAGTCCATAGAAATGTCAGTCCATGTTCTTTTTAAGAATAGCACGCAAAAGTGTTCCCAAAGTTCTATTGACAACTTCAGTTTGTCCATCCGTTTGAGGATGACAAGTAGTAGATTACAACAATACGGAGCAAAGTTTAGCCCATAAAGTAATCCAAAAATAGAAACCCTCACCTTCTTAGTCCTAAGCAACCCCAAAATAAAGTCCATAGAAATGTCAGTCCAAGTTCTTTTAAGATTAGCAAGCAAAAGTGTTCCCAAAGTTCTATTGACAACTTCAGTTTGTCCATCTGTTTGAGGATGACAAGTAGTAAATTACAACAATATTGAGCAACCTCCCCTTCTTAGTCCTAGGCAACCCCAAAATAAAGTCCATAGAAATGTCAATCCAAGTTCTTTTTAAGAATAGCACGCAAAAGTGTTCTCAAAGTTCTATTTACAACTTCAGTTTGTCCATCCGTTTGAGGATGACAAGTAGTAGATTACAACCATATGGAGCAAAGTTTAGCCCATAAAGTAATCCAAAAATATAATCCCTCCCCTTCTAAGTCCTAGGCAACCCCAAAATAAAGTGCATAGAAATGTCAATCCAAGTTCTTTTAAGAATAGCACGCAAAAGTGTTCCCAAAGTTCTATTTACAACTTCAGTTTGTCCATCTGTTTGAGGATGACAAGTAGTAAATTACAACAATATTGAGCAAAGTTTAGCCCATAAAGTAATCCAAAAATAGAATCCCTCCCCTTCTTAGTCCTAGGCAACCCCAAAATAAAGTGCATAGAAATGTCAATCCAAGTTCATTTTAAGAATAGCACGCAAAAGTGTTCCCAAAGTTCTATTGACAACTTCAGTTCGTCCATCCGTTTGAGGATGGCAAGTAGTAGATTACAACTTTATTGTGAAAAGTTTAGCCCATAAAGTAATCCAAAAATAGAATCCCTCACCTTCTTAGACCTAGGCAACCCCAAAATAAAGTCCATAGAAATGTCAGTCCAAGTTCTTTTTAAGAATAGCACGCAAAAGTGTTCCCAAAGTTCTATTGACAACTTCAGTTTGTCCATCCGTTTGAGGATGACAAGTAGTAGATTACAACAATATTGAGCAAAGTTTAGCCCATAAAGTAATCCAAAAATAGAATCCCTCCCCTTCTTAGTCCTAGGCAACCCCAAAATAAAGTCCATAGAAATGTCAATCCAAGTTCTTTTTAAGAATAGCACGCAAAAGTGTTCTCAAAGTTCTATTTACAACTTCAGTTTGTCCATCCGTTTGAGGATGACAAGTAGTAGATTACAACAATATGGAGCAAAGTTTAGCCCATAAAGTAATCCAAAAATAGAATCCCTCGCCTTCTTAGTCCTAGGCAACCCCAAAATAAAGTCCATAGAAATGTCAGTCCATGTTCTTTTTAAGAATAGCACGCAAAAGTGTTCCCAAAGTTCTATTGACAACTTCAGTTTGTCCATCCGTTTGAGGATGACAAGTAGTAGATTACAACAATACGGAGCAAAGTTTAGCCCATAAAGTAATCCAAAAATAGAAACCCTCACCTTCTTAGTCCTAAGCAACCCCAAAATAAAGTCCATAGAAATGTCAGTCCAAGTTCTTTTAAGATTAGCAAGCAAAAGTGTTCCCAAAGTTCTATTGACAACTTCAGTTTGTCCATCTGTTTGAGGATGACAAGTAGTAAATTACAACAATATTGAGCAACCTCCCCTTCTTAGTCCTAGGCAACCCCAAAATAAAGTCCATAGAAATGTCAATCCAAGTTCTTTTTAAGAATAGCACGCAAAAGTGTTCTCAAAGTTCTATTTACAACTTCAGTTTGTCCATCCGTTTGAGGATGACAAGTAGTAGATTACAACCATATGGAGCAAAGTTTAGCCCATAAAGTAATCCAAAAATATAATCCCTCCCCTTCTAAGTCCTAGGCAACCCCAAAATAAAGTGCATAGAAATGTCAATCCAAGTTCTTTTAAGAATAGCACGCAAAAGTGTTCCCAAAGTTCTATTGACAACTTCAGTTTGTCCATCTGTTTGAGGATGACAAGTAGTAAATTACAACAATATTGAGCAAAGTTTAGCCCATAAAGTAATCCAAAAATAGAATCCCTCCCCTTCTTAGTCCTAGGCAACCCCAAAATAAAGTGCATAGAAATGTCAATCCAAGTTCATTTTAAGAATAGCACGCAAAAGTGTTCCCAAAGTTCTATTGACAACTTCAGTTCGTCCATCCGTTTGAGGATGGCAAGTAGTAGATTACAACTTTATTGTGAAAAGTTTAGCCCATAAAGTAATCCAAAAATAGAATCCCTCACCTTCTTAGACCTAGGCAACCCCAAAATAAAGTCCATAGAAATGTCAGTCCAAGTTCTTTTTAAGAATAGCACGCAAAAGTGTTCCCAAAGTTCTATTGACAACTTCAGTTTGTCCATCCGTTTGAGGATGACAAGTAGTAGATTACAACAATATTGAGCAAAGTTTAGCCCATAAAGTAATCCAAAAATAGAATCCCTCCCCTTCTTAGTCCTAGTCAACCCCAAAATAAAGTCCATAGAAATGTCAATCCAAGTTCTTTTTAAGAATAGCACGCAAAAGTGTTCCCAAAGTTCTATTGACAACTTCAGTTTGTCCATCTGTTTGAGGATGACAAGTAGTAGATTACAACAATATTGAGCAAAGTTTAGCCCATAAACGAATCCAAAAATAGAATCCCTCCCCTTCTTAGTCCTAGGCAACCCCAAAATAAAGTCCATAGAAATGTCAATCCAAGTTCTTTTTAAGAATAGCACGCAAAAGTGTTCCCAAAGTTCTATTGACAACTTCAGTTCGTCCATCCGTTTGAGGATGACAAGTAGTAAATTTCAACTTTATTGTGCAAAGTTTAGCCCATAAAGTAATCCAAAAATAGAATCCCTCACCTTCTTAGTCCTAGGTGTAATGCCCGAGATTTAATCATTTTAATCAGACGTTGATTAATTGACGTAATGGAAGTCATAGGAACTCAAATGACGAAGCCGGGCGTTGGTTTATGTTAAGCCAAGATGTTGAACCGAACATCTCAAGATGTTAGGCCGAACATCTCGCGCCCGAGCGGCAGAAAAGCACCGCCCGAGCACGCATGTATAATTGTGAGGGCCGAGAGTTCTTCGCCCTAGCGAGCAACTTTTGACCGCCCGAGCGACAGGAGATGTTCAGCCGAGGATCTCGACCGAAACTGACTCGCCCTAGCGGTAGGTTTTGACCGCCCTAGCGAGAAACGTGCAGAACATGCACAATGCCACTTGCCCTTATATCATGCAATGTATATATATATATATATACATACAAACGAAAAATTCTTCAGAAATGAAGGAAACCGAGGCAAGAGGGAAAGAAAGGGTTCGACGCATAGATTTGTGATTTACGAGAAATCCGTCCGTCTGATTTTGAATCCGACTGCAGTACTGTGTTCCTATCAACACAGGCGACAACTGGACGTAAGTTTTGCTAAGTTTTGACATGCTCTGAAATTATGATGTTGTCAGAATTGAATAGAATTCATATATGATGTTCTTGACATGTTAGACATCATAGAATCGAAGTCAGATTTAGAAACTGAATGATTATGAAATTGTTATGATTTTCGGAGTAGTTTTGGAGTCGATTTGATATCAGAATTGAGTTGTTATCGATTATGAGATATTAGAGTTGATATCTGACTGATATGGTATTGCTGGATATATTGGAATTATGACGTGATGTCGTTGAAACAGAATTTGATTGAATTCTGATTATATCCAGTATTGGTTGGATGGTGTATTGATATTATACCCTCGATATCGTTATTATCAGATTGAGTATTGATAGGCTTGGGATTCGAGACTTCGACAGAGTCAGAATAACAGAAGGACAGGTATAAATTAATGTTGAGTTGGGATTGCACAACTCGAGTGAGGTTTGACTCGAGTTTCCCTAAATCACATACTTTCAATTATTGCATTGATATTTGCAATGGATGAGACTTATGATTGTAGTCTATTGAGTTATAGCTACTGTATGATAAGATTGATATTTGTAGCCTATTGATTATAGCTACTGCATGAGATGACTACTGATTCGCTAGTCATTGACTAAATGGTTTAGATACTGAATGCATGTATTGATTACTGAGTCGTGAGTCATAGGCTGATTCGCCTAGTCACCTGTTGATTCGTCTGATTATAGACTGATTCGTCTATTTATTGGCTGATTCGCCTAATTATAGCTGATTCGCTATATTTTGACTGATTCGTCTAAACTTAAGCTGATTCGCTTAATTACAGGCTGATTCGTCTGGTTATTGGCTGATTCGCCTAATTCTTGACTGATTCGTCAATTCTGCGGCTGATTCGCCCAGACACTGAATATATGAATTATATCGATTCCGTTTAGGGATTGAGTCATTCCTATCGACTGAGATTCGGTATATTATCATTATTCAGACATCGGGATCCCTAGGATAGAGTTGAGTCGAGTCTGAGACGACGTGTTAGTTGAGTCGAGTCTGAGATAACGCGTCGGTTGAGTTGAGTCGGATATGACAGGTTGAATTACATTGTTTATATCATTCATGTTTATTGAATGCTTGATATTGATTATGTTTCTGATTTGAGACATGTTATGAATACTTCTTATATGCTTTCGTATATGTTTTTATATGACTGCATGTTTACATTGTTTATACTGGGATATTTATATCTCACCGGAGTTATCCGGCTGTTGTCTTGTTTTGTATGTGTGCATGACAACAGGTGGGGCTGGATCAGGGTCAAGAAGAGGATGAGAGAAGACGAGTTTAGCGTGGCGATTCCGGACTTGGTTTAGAGATAGGGCTAGACACTTGATATTAGGTGTTAAACCCTAGCTGAATAAATGTATGTTGTACAGGACTTGTACTTTTATACTGAGATGTATGTTCATGTTTAATATGTAATTTGAGTAAATTACATTACGTTTCCGCTTTGTATTTGGAAAAAAAAAATTTAGACCCTGTTTTATAAGTGATTAATTAGTCCCAAACATGATTAAGTACTTGATTAGCGTCCGGGTCCCCACAACAGGTGGTATCAGAGCTATAGGTCTAGAACCTAGAGTTCTTGAGACTGAGATAGAAGAGGCTAGTGAGCGGGGTAGATTGAGTTTTCTTTCCTTGCTTGTGAATGCTAGCATGCTTACTGCTTTATATAATACATGTTACTTGATTTATCTGATTTGATTTTGTAATATGTATTATTGGGAACGAATCTGAACTGATTCTCGATCAGCAGTAAGATGATCGGGAGGGAGATTGAATTGAAACAGATGTACTGGATTGGACTACTAATCCTTTTGAGTTTCAGATATGCCTCACAGAAGAATCCCAGAACAGGGTAGTACATCGAATCCTCCAATGGATGTAACACCAACTCCAATGGAAACCTTGCTGAAGAGGTTTCAGTCATTCAAACCACCCACTCTGAAAGGTACTGAGACATCAGTCGAGTGTGAGAGTTGGTTAGGTAGCATTGAGTTGCTGTTTGATTCACTGGGATACAGTGATGAGCGCCGGATTAAATTGATTGGACACCAGTTGCTTGATGTTGCACAAAGCTGGTGGGTTACAATGAAGAGGGCCTTGGAGCAACGAGGTACGATTATTACTTGGGATGTATTTAAAACTGAGTTTTATCAGAGATTTTTCCCAATATCGTACAGAAAGGACAAGGGGGCGGAGTTTGCCAATTTGAGACAGGGTCAGCTGAACATTGAAGAATATGTGACCAAGTTCTCTACCTTGTTGAAGTTTGCTCCTCATGTGTCTGAAAATGACGAAGCCGTTGCTGATCAGTTCATCAATGGCTTGAATCCCGATATATTTACATTGGTGAACACAGGGCGACCCAATAACTTTGCTGATGCCATGAATAGAGCAAAGGGCGCTGAGGCGGGCCTGATAAGGCAGAGAGGAGCTGAATTTGTTCCTCCAGTGTCGAGACCACAGCAACCACTTCCCCGATTCGTGAGTGGCAGTAGCATTGGTGGAAAGACCGATTTTCTGAAGGTTAGAGGAAAGCAGTTTAAGAAGTCTGTCGGCAGTTCTTCTAGCTCTAGTGGTTCTCAGCAGAGTTATACCGGCGTTTACTGCGGAAATTGTGGAGGGAGACATTCCACTGAGCAATGCCAAGGAGTACTTGGTAGTTGCCATTTCTGCAAGCAACAGGGACATTTTGCCAGAGTATGTCCACAGAGGGGTCCCCAAAGATTCCAGGGAGCTGAACCATCTGGATCAGCGGCACAGTGGGGTAGACGATCAGCTGCCGTTCCTTTATTTCAGCCCGCACCATCTCAGTCACAGCAGAGGCCAGGAGGAAGCCAGACAGTTGGCCAGCCTCCTAGACAGCAGGCCAGAGTATTTGCTTTGACCGAGGAGCAGGCTCAGGAAGCACCAGATGATGACGTTGCAGGTAACTGATTTGTTTGATTATCCTGCATATGTATTGAGGGATGCCGGTGCTTCACATACTTTTATTTTTGAAAGATTTGCATTGATGCATGCATCATCTGTTGAGTCCCTATTTACTGTAGTATTGTTTATTTTCCTTTGGGGAAAAGATCTTGTATCAGTGATTTCTGTTAGATCTTGTGTACTACAGTAGGATGAGAATGAGATCGAGTTAGATCGTGTGGTAGCTTGTGTTGTGCTAGTGTTCTCTGATTTTGGGACGGCATTACTGATATTGATATGCTGACTAAGTACGGAGCTACCCTAGATTAGTTCCAGAAGATGGTTAGAATCAGATCTGAGATGACCAAGAATGAATATGGTACGATAAGGATTCTAGATTGAGAATTCCTTTGATCTTCGTACTAGCTATGACTCGATTATGACAGAAAGGAGCAGAGTGACTCCTTATGTATTCAGTTGATTTACTGAAATTGAGTCTATCATTGGCTGATTTACCAATGATATAAAAGTTATTAATGTTTTCTCTGATAAGACTTCAGATCTGATTCCAATCAGAGAGATTGATTTTAGCCTTGAATCTGATTGAATATTGATGCTTATTCTGAATACGTGTTTAAGACAAATGGTAGGCAATGGAGATTACATTGTACCGTCCGAACCAGAGCTGATGTTGAAACGTTAGCAGTTCAAAAAGCTGATTAGAATGGTTAGAACTCAATAACGATAGTCAGAACAGAGTGTCGATCAGAGTAACAGATATGTGATTTTGTATTTTGTATGAGATTGATTATTCTGTGATGTCAGATGTGTCAGAATGGTACAGTACAGCTTGATATTGATAGGCAGAGCCGAATACCAGGTAGGTATTTCTTCTTTAATTTATGTTATTAACTGATTTGTGTATATCAAATAGTTCGAATCAGAAAGAACAGATATTGTCAGAAGCTTACAGTCATGGATTCAGTGTTCAGTCTGATGATTGAGACTGTATTGTATTCGAACAGATAGTGGTAATATAGACAGATGAGATCAGTTATAACAGAATTGTATTTAAATGTTGGCAGAAATTGTACTGTTATGTCTAAATTGCTAACAGAAAAGATAGAAAGATAGAAATCAGAAGAATTATTACAGAATTGTAAAGTTCTAAATAGAAATGAGAGTACATTTCTATAGCCTTCGTAATGAAATTACAGTCTTTTTACAGATTGTAATATGATATGATTGTGATTCTATATCTATTAGTTTGTACAAGATAACGTACAAACATGACCAGATGACACAGATTGATGTCAGAGAGCTGGTCAAAAAGAGCAGAATGCAACAGTAGACTATGTCAGATTGTGATGTTGCTTGAGTTTGTATTCGTGATAGAGTATATCATGAACTTTCTCTTAGATGGTTTTACAGATTGACAGACCGTCAGAATGTATTAGCCAGATATTGGAAGATTTTTGTACAGTTTTAGTGCTGGATGTTAGCACTACTTGATATAACTTATTCTCACTGTGTGACAATAACTATCAACTTATCAGATGGGTAATGAGATAGTTATAGACAAGACAGTATACGATGAGTACTACAGATTTCTTTTGAAGACAATTCGAAGGAAGATGCAGATAGTTCAGAATGGACAGATTTAAGAAACCAACGTCGGATGATGACGATTGGTAGTTGAAGCTAAAGATTGTTTATGTCTTTGGTTGAGGTAAACAGATTTGTTAACAGCTGATGATACTGATATGTGATAAGATGTAGATTGGTTTATACGGATGTTTTATAGCCAGTAATGCG